>NW_015505676.1:539217-559293 GCF_001515645.1 Sinocyclocheilus grahami
TATATACGTGTATATATGAAGAGTTTGGTTCCAAAACGCGATAAACACCATTTAAAAAAAAATTTGAGTTTCCGCCAAAATCAGTATTGTATCTGGTCGAAAAGTAAATTTTAAATTTTACACAAAATACGATATCCGCCGAGTTATACTGTCATGTTTTCTCCCTTTCTTTCCAAACCGCGACAAACGCCAGTCTCCCTTCTCTGCAGAATGCGATATATCTGCTCAACCAATCACAGCGCACCATTCCACACACTGTAGACAGTAATGGCGGCGCTTTGAATACACCTGGCATTCTAGTTTTCCTCATCTATTTTGTACTTTGTGATCAACAAACAAACTTAGGGCTGCACGATAAATCGCATGTGATTGTCATGCGCATCTCGTCAGTAAAGCCGGTTCTGTGATTAATAGTAAATCTCCATCACGTGCTTTCAGATGGAGTGGCATTTAATACACAGAGCATCACATACATCACTGCAATATCGCGTTCATAATCGCAGATGAGTCGCATTCGATTATGAATGCGATATTGCGTAGCTTGTCAGTGTAAGTGGTTTTTATTAATGCCATTAATGTTTTTGTTAATACAGCATATAGCACTATTCAACTAATGAATGTAACATGGCAAAGATGAATGCACTTTTGGAAGTTGAATGTTAAGGGAAATGTCATTTTGGAATTTCATGATGAAATTTTCTTTTATTGTTGTAATTAATTTATAGCATTAACAACAAGATGACCCATTGAATATATTTTGGGAGCGATGACTGATTGAATGTATTTTTAGTCCAGTCCCTGTATATAAGATTAGTATTGACCAAGTTCAGAGGCCATATGTGAAGTTCATTTGTGGATCAACTTACTATGTTGTGTATTTTCAAGTACACACACACACACACACACACACATATATATATATATATATATGTATAGAAATATAAAATAAAATATTTCCTATTCCCTCATTACTGTATTTTTCATATAAAACATGTAAAATATAAAATTAATAATAAGTTGTAATAAAAAATAATTGCTATAATAACAATGCTAAATGCATCAAGAATGTGATGCAACTTGAAATAATATGTAACAGTATATAAAAATTGTGCCCAAAATGCATTCATAACAAAAACATTCATGCAGAAAAACAGATTGTCAAAATATTTTTCCTATACCATCTATACTATATTTTTGGAATAAAACATTTAAAATATAAAATCAGTAAGTAATACAAAATAATTATAATAGCTAGAATAACAATGTTACATGTATCAAGAATGTAAACGTCAAGTAATACATAACAATATACAAACATATTAATGCAGAAAAAGAGGAAAATCACCAAAAACGGTTTTCATTTTCCTCTTTACAATGACATAAGAATAAAAATACAAAATATAAATTAATAAGTAATAATAGCTATCGTAACACAATTTAAAACTGAACAAGATTGTGAAGCATCTTTAAATGATGCCTAACAATATATAAACATTTTCTTAAAATTTCAAAATGTTTTAAAGCTGAAAAACAGAAAAATCAACAAAAAAAATTGTATTCCCTCTTTACTGTATCTTTTAAATATATATTTTAAGTTAATTAAAATTATATACAAATTTAATAAAATTGTTTAATTATATTTACAATTAATTATAATTATTAAATAAAATAAAATTGAATTAAAAAAGTTCTTTTTTTACTTTGTTTCAAGTTTCAATATGAAAAATAACTTTATTGATTCAATGGATTTATTTGAGAAAAAAAAGAAAAAAAACGTGTCATGGATTTATTGCATTTTAGGAAAAAATACAAAAACTTTATAATAAATCTTTAAAAATCTAAATCTGGATTAAATTTTTTTATGTTATTATAACCTAAAGATGCTATGTGAAAGTTTGAAACAGAAGATAGTGGTTTTCATCTTGCCACTTTCTTGGTAAAGTAAACACATTTTTACTCCAATTAATCAAAATGGATTTATAGCGTTTTGGAACCAAACTCTTCTCTCTCTCTCACACACACACACACACACACACACACACATATATATATATATATATATGTATAGAAATATAAAATAAAATATTTCCTATTCCCTCATTACTGTATTTTTCATATAAAACATGTAAAATATAAAATTAATAATAAGTTGTAATAAAAAATAATTGCTATAATAACAATGCTAAATGCATCAAGAATGTGATGCAACTTGAAATAATATGTAACAGTATATAAACATTTTGCCCAAAATGCATTCATAACAAAAACATTCATGCAGAAAAACAGATTGTCAAAATATTTTTCCTATACCATCTATACTGTATTTTTGGAATAAAACATTTAAAATATAAAATCAGTAAGTAATACAAAATAATTATAATAGCTAGAATAACAATGTTATATGTATCAAGAATGTAAACGTCAAGTAATACATAACAATATACAAACATATTAATGCAGAAAAAGAGGAAAATCACCAATAACGGTTTTCATTTTCCTCTTTACTATGACATAAGAATAAAAATACAAAATATAAATTAATAAGTAATAATAGCTATCGTAACACAATTTAAAACTGAACAAGATTGTGAAGCATCTTTAAATGATGCCTAACAATATATAAACATTTTCTTAAAATTTCAAAATGTTTTAAAGCTGAAAAACAGAAAAATCAACAAAAAAAATTGTATTCCCTCTTTACTGTATCTTTTAAATATATATTTTAAGTTAATTAAAATTATATACAAATTTAATAAAATTGTTTAATTATATTTACAATTAATTATAATTATTAAATAAAATAAAATTGAATTAAAAAAGTTCTTTTTTTACTTTGTGTCCATTTGCAGTGACCTTGGAAAAGTTTCTACCGCAGGACTCTTATTGGCAGTAGAAATGATGCGTTTCTTGTGCTGGATGGTGGATCATTCTCCTACAGTCTTGGGAAACACTCATTGGGATCTCCTGCTCTGCTCAATGCTGGCATGGCTTGAGGTGAGATGAGTTTGTATGCAGTAGACAGGCTCACAGCGACACTTTCCCCTGTCCTTTCCAGAAATTTCCACCTCAGTGCACAATCAAATCTGCATTTTGAATAGATCTCATTTTAACACAAGGTGTAAATGAGATCTGAGATGCTTTACACATATGGCTGATCTTATAAATAATCACACCTACTCTGAGAACCGTGCTGCATACTGACGACAATCTGAGCGAATGTCATTTTTAATCAGCGCAACGTGTAATTGTGTGTTTTTCACAGACTGCCAGTGAGAACAGCAGCATGTTCTTGAATCCTTTGGTGCAGCTGTTTGTGTGTGCAAACTGTGAGCTGATTGTAAGGCTGAGTGAGTTTTTCACATCGCCCCCTGCTGGTGTGCAGGAACAGCTTCCTCCAGAGCTGAACTCTGAGTGGAAGGAATTCTTTTTGGAGGGAATTCACAACCTTCTGCTCTCACTGCTTATTAAGATTCCTGGTGAGTCACCTTAACAAGAACCTTTAAAGGGATAGTTCACCCAAAAAGGAGAGTTTGATGTTTATCTGATTACCTCCAGGGCATCCAAGATGTAGGTGACTTTATTTCTTCAGTAGAACACAAATTAAGATTTTTAACTCAAACCGTTGTAGTCTGTCTGTCATTTAAGAGTAAAAAAAGCATACACAGACAAAACCAAATTAAACCCTGCTGCTCACAGAGATTTTTTGAAATCCCTTTTGTCAGATACATTGAGGTCTTAAGACACGAAACGCGCCGGATGTTGTGAACGCGCTCAGGACAGTTAAACATTGCGGTGGATCAGAGGTAAAAAATGATATAAATACTGTTCAGTTTCTTGCACAGACCGATCATTTTGTGTCTTAAGACCTCAATGTATCGTCACGAGCAGCAGGGTTTAATTTGGTTTTGTCTGTGTGTTTTTTTTACTCTCAAAGCCGTGGAGCCCATTGATTGCCATTATATGACTGACAGACTGCAACAGTTTGTGTTAAATATCTTTGTTTGTGTTCTACTGAAGAAACAAAGTCACCTACATCTTGGAAGCCCTGGGGGTAAGCAGATAAACATCACATTTTAATTTTTCATTAGTTCTTTTTATCCCTTTAATGATTTTTATTTTATTTTTTGATTTTATATCTACACTACTGTTCAAAAGTTTGCGGTCAGTTAATGGTTTTGAAAGACGTCTTTTATGCTCACCAAGGTTGCCATTATTTGATCAAAAATACAAGTAATATTGTGAAATATTACAATTTAAAAGAACTTTTCTATCTTAATATATTTTAAAATGTAATTTATTAATGGGATAGTAAAGCTGAATTTCCAGTCTTCAGAAATTCACATTAAAAAATATGGTTATAATGTTTTAGGTATTACAGGGTAGAGTATTGATGCCTCTATATTTTTTATAACTTTTAACAGTATGTTTTATTAAATGATATGATGTTAACATACCACTCTACCTGAACTACTGAAATCTGCATTTTACCTTAAAATGCACTGATAACCACCATAATACAGGTGGTAAAATAGAAAGCCAGACCTTTCCATAAAACATGGGCAATACTCAAATATAGATGGTGCACAGTGTCATTCACACAAAGACAAAATGCCCTACACAGCACTAAAATAATGCAATAAGCATGCTAAATAACAAAACACTTTAATGGAAGCAAAAATAAAAAGTAAAAAATTATTTATATAAAACGTAATTATACAGTTATACATAATGTCATGCAGTGGCTACTGGGAATGTTCTTTTACTGTTTTTAACCATAAATTGTATTGTATTCACAGTTTCTACAGTTGAACCACACACTTTTATTATATTATTATATTACATAGTAAAATTGCAAATAATATGATTAAACAATTAGTTCTTTTTAAAGTAGCATTTTACATTGCAAAAAAATTGCAAACATAATTAAAGCTCCATCACTACACAAAACAACCAAAAAAAATCTATATCTACAAACCATTCAAACTTAGTAATCATGTTTGCCCAATAGGCATTGTGACTCATCCCTAGTGTTAACCTAGAAATCATTTTATACTACTTGTATCATTTATACTTCTGATGTTTAATGGAAACATGATGTCTGGTGGTTAACAGACTACTGAAATGTCAAACTGTTGTCTCAGTGGACTTTACAGAGCCAGATGACCCTTTGTTCCCCCTGCCGGCATTGAGGGCAGTGGGGGAGGCTCTTACCTACATCCCTGTGGAGCTGCTCACACAGAATAAACTCCCTCCTCGGTTTGTAGCCGACCAGAGGAGCAGTCTGCCAGAGCCCCTCCAGACCCTGCTGAATACCCTCTCACCCCTGCTGCTCTTCAAAGCCCGGCCGTTACAGCTCGCAGTCTACCACATCCTACACAAGTACAGACTCTCTTGCTACAGACTCTCTTGCTTTAGTGAACTTTTACTTCACTCTAACTCCACACAGTAGACATTTAAATAGGTCATATAATGGACAACTTACTGAAGGAATAGTTGCCTAAAAAGGAAAATTTGCTGAAATTTTAGCATTACATCAATTGCTCACCAATGGATCCTCTGCACTAATCCACAAACCTCCAGTCCATCAATTAAGGAATTATGAAGTAAAAAGCTGTGTTTGTAGTAAATCCATCATTTTCTGGCCAAAGTAGCAGTCCATAATCTACAATAATGCTTCCTCCATTAAAAAAAAAAGAAAAAAAAAATTCCCTTGTTGTAATCTCACTTCAAAATCCACTGTTTTGGACTGTTTTTGCCTGTAAACGGTGCTTGATCTGTGCATATTTCTCTCCTAATTCAGACAAGATTACTTTTTCTCTGGAAAAACAATATGTATAGAGGACTTGTATTTTAGCCAGAAGCAAGGGTTTAAAGTTAAAAATTACTTACAAACATGCCGTTTTTCACTTCACAAAATGTTAATTGATGGACTGGAGTCATTAGGATTACTTATGGATTATTATGATGTTTTTGTCAGCTGTTTGCACTTTTTTTCTGACGGCACCCATTCAGTATAGAGAATCCAAATGGTGAGCAAGCGATGTAATTTAAAATTTCTCCAATCTGTTGAAGTTTGTTGAATTTGTTGAAATTTCTTCAAAAAGTTGAAGTTTTCAGCAAATTTTATTTTATGCGAGAACTTTTCCTAAACTTTTCCTTGCGTATGGTTACCATCAGTAACCATACGCAAATTAACATATGAACAAAGTTTTAAAGGTACAGTAGCAAAAACAATCTTTTTAATACTAAAGAGTCAGTGAAAGGGCAGAAAATGGTCATACTAAACTAAATTACAACTATTCATGGTGCAGGAAAACTTGTTTAACATTATAATTGGACTTGTGGGGGAAAATAAAATGCAAAGTGTAGAATGCCGCATTAAGAAGTCAGCATGTGTCTTACCACCTAGACATTATCTTTGTTTTCTACCTGTTCTGCAGCGTCTGCAGAAACTCTATAATGGAATTTCCTGTAAGTTGCTTTGGTAGGAAAGTATCTGTCTAGAACATAATTGTAAATGTAATTGAAATGAATACTCCAAGGGACGGCCGGTTTTTGCATAGCCTTAAGGTCATATTGTACGGAAGAAGTTTAATCCACAATGCGTTCTGCTTTGGGTTTAATTAAATATGCTTCATTGTGAGAACAAGCCTCTGGGAGAGAAACAGTTTTATATTCCACGGGGTTAGCTGAGATCTCCTCTGTACTGTTGCTGAAGTGTGATGTCCATTACAAGTCTATGAATGAGCTTCAGTGCTGACGTGGAATCGTCTCAGGAGAAATGTGAGTGATGTGTTCGTGTCTTACAGGGTGATGCCTTTGTTGCCAGAGAGTGACAGTGAGAGTGCCAGCGCTAAATCTGATGACGAAGATGGAGAAGAACCATGCTTGTAAGACACACAAAAGACACTCTTTCACACACACTGGCACTTAAAAGTCTTTGGACTTTAATGCTAAATAGATTCCATTTGGTAAGATTATTTTGATGTCTATCCATCCATCTTTGTTTGTGTTTGTATTGTTATATTTTTATTTATTTAATAATTGTATTATCTAAAATATAAAATAACTAAAGTAATGAAATAAACATGATCTAAATAACACAAAACACCCTGATATACATTGATGATAGCAAAAATAGGGGAAAAATGTATATACATTTATTTATATAATTTCTATATCATATATGATGTAACAGTGACCTTTCTGTTTTTACTGTCCTTTTACTGTTTTCATTCAGTTATTCATAGTTTTTCATATTTTCTTACTATTTATCTATTTTTTCATAATTTAATTATTGTATTTACTCTTATTTAACGGTTTTTGTTTAAATATCAATTTAAAATATGTTGTTATTTAAATATCTGTTTAATGTTTAATATTTAATATTTGTTATGTTGTTATTTTTTATTATTTAATAAAATAATGCCGCTTCACAAGACGTTAATGGACTGGCGTCATGTGGATTACTTTTTGATTATTGTTATGCTTTTATTACTTTGTTGTATGCTGTTTTATGCTTTTATCAGCTGTTTCTGATGGCACCCATTTAGCCTAGAGGATCCATTATTCAAATATTGTATTATTTACTCTTATTTAACTGTTTGTGTTATTTAAAATATCAATTTAAAATGTTATTATTTATAATATCTGTCTAATATATATTTGTTTTATTTATATTATTGTTTTTTAGATTATTTGATTATTTAAATTTTTGTTTTTTCTGGGGTCACCCACAAATTTTATGTTATCTAGATGACTTACTGTGTGCACTTCCTGTAGGTCTCCTCCAGCAGCATTGATGAGCATCCTTTCTGCCACAGAAGAGCTCTTGGAGAATATTCTAGGTGGCGTGCAAGTGGGTGAGTTTGCAGTGGTGCAACCCCTCAGTATGGAGCACTGCTTCATTCTGGGATATCTTCTGGCCTGGAAACTCCTCTTCACCTTCTTCAAGGCTTCTTCATCTCATGTAAGTAAAAAAACAGTCATAATGCGCTGGAAAGCTGTTAATCATTGTCTCATCTAGAGGTCGACCAATATGGGTTTTTCTCTGGCCGATGCTGATGCCGATATTTAGAAATCAGGGCAGCCGATGGCCGATATATGATGCAGATTTTTTGGCTGATGTGTTTGCCCGATTTTGTTTTTGTTTTTTCCCCTTCATCTCATAAAAGATATTTTAAGTAAATGTTTATTGCAGGGTACAAAATAGTACAAGGTATAATACATGGCTCAAAACTTAAAGGGATAGCTCACCCAAAAATTTAAATTCTGTCATTAATTACTCACCCTCATGTCGTTCTAAACCTGTAAGACCTCCGTTCATCTTCGGAACACAAATTAAGATATTTTTGATGAATTGTGAGAGCTCTCTGTCCCTCACATAGACAGCAATGTAATTACCATGATCAAGGTCCAGAAATGCCAAAAATCGGTTCACCTCTAGTAGGGCTGGGACAATAAATCGATTCATCGCAAATCGAGAAATGATTCTGCATCGATTCTGAGATTTTCCGAAGGCATCGCGATTCTCTCTTGAATCGATTCTGAGCTTAGTTTTTAACAGCAGATGGCACTGCGTGCTTTAGAAATAACCGTATTCTGCTTGCTTCCAGTTCCTTACACACTTTAACCTAAAATAATCATTCATAAAGTTCGAAAAGGATGAAGCGAATTACAAGGATGTTCACAGTGGGCTGTGTTTACATTAATCTCGCATCATAAAAGCATAAAAGCCGATGTACAAGTGCATTTAAACACTTCCATTACTCAGCCGAACGCACAAGCGCTCTTCTTCGTGAGCATTTGAGTGTGCGGTTAAAAACTAGCCTAGAGTGCCATCTGCTGTTAAAAACTAAGCTCAGAATCCACGAATCGCGATGCATCGATTTATTGTCCCAGCCCTAACCTCTAGTCTCATCTTTTTTGATAGACTTGTAACAGAGACATTCTAGAAGTTAAATGATCTGTCAGATGTGTTAGTCTCATTGTGACAGAAATATTGAGTGATAATGTCACAGCTTTCATCTCCACAGCTCTTTATGATTTTGAGTGAACGTAAAAAAGGCCACAGTACTTATTTGCAATGCAAGCAACATGACATTTCTTTTACGTTGCGAAAACGTCTGTTTTTGTTTTTCAGCTGCGAGCTCAGTACGCTTTGCACTTGAAAAAGACTCGTTCTCTTCATAAACTCCTGCTCCACCTGTTCCGTCTGATGCCAGAGAACCCATCAGTGCCTGGACAACCAGCAGAACCCTCGAGCAAAGAACCCAAAATCTTCTTCACTGAGAGTTTGTATCTCGCCCCCCGGAGTATGTTGCAGATCATTTAGAACTGTGATTCTCACCACAGGATTGAACACACTACAAAAACGACTTATTGAAAATAAACATCTTGCTAAAATCAGGCATTAAAATGAACATTTCATTAACATTTCAGATATTTCAGAAAATTTTAACATACAATTAACATTATTACAAACTGCATAGACCCAACAATATGCAATATTATTAATAATTTTTACTAAAACTTTTTTTTGTAGTTTGTTTAGATGTTTTTTTTTTTTATATTTCCATTTTTAAAGTTTTAGCAATTTTTTTGTGCTTTTGTCATCTTTTTTATATTTCTGTTTTGCTATAATAATAATAATTAAAGGGGTCATATGATGCGATTTCAAGTTTTCCTTTCTCTTTGGAATGTTACAAGCTGATTGTGCATAGATAAGATCCCTGAAGTTGCAAAGACTAAAGTCTCAAAACCAAAGAGATATTCTTTATCAAAGTTAAGACTCTGCCACGCCCCCCTAAAACGGCTCGTTCTAACACGCCCCCACATATCTACCTCACTATGTGGAAATATTAGCATAATGCCGCCCAAATGTTCACGCAAAGAAAGAAGGCGTGGTTTCAGTAACCGCAGTTAGTGTTGAAGCAGCATGTCAGGGAGACGCTGCGTGTTTCTAGGCGAAAGCAAAAGCACTTTATTTGGCCTTCCAGAAGTAGATGCATTTAGGAATCTTTAAGATGACTTACAACAGAACAGCAATGCATTTTATGAACGACCGTTTCGTGAACCTAGGAGAGGAGGTAATTCTGACTTTGCTATGACAATCTGATGCTTCTGAATCAGCTACTGTTTTGTTAAAAAACATACCTAATTTAAATTAGGCTTAGCTACTGTTTTGTTATTAGTTTAAGTATTTGCTATGGACTGTTCAAATGCGTAAGTTTTGCGCATCGTGTGTGTGTGTGCGCACGCTCGCGCGTGTGTGTGAGAGAAAGAGAGACAGCATCACATCACAGTGGAGTCAGCTGTCTTAACCGTGGCTTGTGTACTGCAAACACATACCAGCTTCATCACTGTGTCTGTCACGAGACTCTGTTCCCCTTTCGGGCTCTGTCTTTACATTTATTTTGAAAGATGAAGCTCGCGATTATAGTAAGGGGCGTTACATTTCCGACGAGTACTTGCAGTGTTCGGCCAATCACAATGCACTGGGTCAGCTGGCCAATCAGAGCAGACTGCGCTTGTCGGAAGGAGGGACTTTGTAGAAAACGAAGCGTTTGAGAGAGGCGGGGCATAGAGGACCTACAATAATGTACAGTATTTGAAAAAGAATGTGTTTTTTGAACATTAAAGCATGTCAACATATTCTGTTACACCAAATACACAAAATAATGATCTTTAAAAAAAGCATCATATGACCCCTTTAAAGCACAAGTGCAGGTTATAAAACATGCATCCTCACATGGTGCCAGAAATAAGCTTTTAAAATAACCATCATATGATGTTGTGTGACCAAGAATAAACTTTTAATCGGTTTTCTCAAAGTCACCTCCTCTTTATTAACCATTTGATTGCTTTACATGCATGACGTGCTTGTGAAACAATGGGCTTGTTTGCCTTAGGCAGCATTGTGCAATAGAGGGTTAAATATGCTTCTATATTTGAAATGAATTTGGCTCACATGCATCCTCAGCATCGCTCTGGCAGCAGGATCATGCCTCTTCTCTTAGATTTCCTGGAGTCATCTATCTTCTGCCACATTAAAGATGTATGGCTTACATGGATGTGCTGTCGGGGGACAGAAACAAACATTATTCATCGAGAGAAAAAAGGAAGACTGTGAGCACAGGAAATCAAGCGCTGCGAGCGAGGTTCATTCAGAGCAAACAGGAAACGCATCACAGCAGTGTGTGATTTTCTCTTAATCAGGGGCTTTTAGAGGCTCTTCCAGGCTCTCTGCCATCTTCCGGTGTCTCTGACTACAGCTCTGCTGGAGACACGCTGATCTCTAGGAATTCACAGATTTGCATTTGTTAGAGGTTTAACGCACGCAGCTGATGCAGAATCTCGCTCGGCCCACGCAGTAAGATGAATTACCTGATCCTCACATCTCGTGCTGACATCAGCATACAGTTTAGAGAGCGACACGTATCTAGATCAAACACAGACACGAAACGCTATCCATTTCATGGTGGGATTTGTTGGGGTTGAGGAATTCGGCTGCCGATGTGATTAGTTGAACTCGGCGGTGGGCCTAATTCATTACGTGTAACCAATTACTGAGGCGCTTTAAGTGAAACAGAGGCGAATGCAACACGAGAGCGGATGGTGATCAATCAGTGGATTCGCTCGTGTCACACGAAAGCACAGGCCTAAATCTGATATGTCTCCATGTTATTGTGTTCTGAACCATTCAGACATTTACAGTGTGATTATTCTCTGAAGAGACACATGAAAGCTGATGGCATCAGAATACATCAACCTCGGATGTGTATATACAGGTCCATGCATCAATAACTCTAGAACTGCATATATATATATATATATATATATATGTGTGTGTGTGTGTGTGTGTGCGTGTGTGTGTATATATTATTATTTCATGAGATTTCTCTCTCATTTTAAATTATTATTCTCCAATGAAAGGTTCGATTTTTGTATATGTTTAAAATAAAAGATCAAAAGGATTAATGATACAGATTTATTTTCTTAGCTTTCTTTGATCATATTTACCAAGGGTATGAATAAGCTTGAGCACAAATGTATATATATATATATATATATTATACAGTACATATCAATTTAAATATTATAAATAATATTATTATCGTAAGCTTAAAAACATTATTTTTGAAGCAATGGGAAAAAAAAATTTTTTTAATACATTTTAGCATGAGGAAAAAAAAAGACATGACCTTAAAATTATTAAACTAAATTATTAAATAAAACTCAATATAGATATGTATGGTGTTTGAGATTGCATATCGTAGTTTCTCAGTCTCTAATCTGCAGCTGGCAATGTTTATTTTCCGGGGCAGTGAAGGAGACAAAAAAATATAGATGAGCAAATAATTGACAGCACAAAGCCAAAAAAAGGCAAAATGACGAGCCTCTCAATGGCTGCATGTGTGCGTGATGCACTGACTCGTGGCAGAATGACTTGAATAGTTAGTGCACCTGCTCCAGGAAAGCCCAGAGCTTTCTGAGCTAGCTGAAGCTCAGTGACCCCCAATCATATCATTGTAAAGCCCTGCAATACCAAGAGATGAGCAAAGAAAGCAAGCCCCTCCCTCAGCTGATCCAGAGCTTCAGTCCTGATGCTTCACTAACATCTACTGCTGCTCTGAATCACAGCATCAGAATCAGTCAGATTACTGCACAGATCAAACAGAACTACATCACTCACTGGCAAACCCAAACACAACAGCAGAGTAAAGTGCAATGCTATCTGGCCCTAAAGAGAGAGTACAGTACGGCAGAGTATCTGTACACAGTGTCAGATAAGAAACTGAGAAGCACGTTGACCAGATACAGACTCAGCGGACACAAGCTGATGATAGAGACGGGCAGACACAGAAAAACATGGCTGCCACCGGAGCAGAGACTGTGATCTGAATCAGATGGAAACAGAGCTGTGATGTCACATCACAGTGGAGGCAGCTGTCTTAACCGTGGCTTGTGTACTGCAAACACATACCAGCTTCATCACTGTGTCTGTCACACGACTCTGTTCCCCTTTTGGGCTCTGTCTTTACATTTATTTTGAAAGAAAGGGGCGTTATATTTCCGACGAGTGCTTGCGGTGTTCGGCCAATCACAATTCACTGGGTCAGCTGGCCAATCAGAGCAGACTGCGCTTGTCGGAAGGAGGGACTTTGTAGAAAACGAAGCGTTTAAGAGAGGCGGGGCATAGAGGACCTACAATAATGTACAGTATTTGAATGTTTTTTTGAACATTAAAGCATGTCAACATATTCTGTTACACCAAATACACAAAATAATGATCTTTAAAAAAAAATTTACTTTTAAGTTTTTTTTTATTTTAAGTATTTATTTTATTTCAGCTTAATTGCTTAAAATGTAATAGTTTTAATATAAAATGTAATAGTTTAATAGTTAACCGTTAGTATTACCAACACTACCTGCTACCCGTGACCTGATCAGAACAGATCTTTGGCCCATCAGTTGACAACCAATGATTTGTAACATTTATGTATTTCTCTCTTATCTGAGGTCATCTCATTAGGTGTGTGTGTGTTTTCTAGAAACTGATGGTCTGCAGTTTGAGCTTCCCCATCTGGCCTGCTCGGTGTACTATGGTGCGTTGAAGGACTTGCCTGCAATGGTGCGTCTGTGGTGGAACAGCCAAGAGAAACGTGTCTTCAGCATGGTGGATAAATTCACCAGCAAGTATGTCAGCGGCGTTTTGTCTGCGCAGGAGATCGCATCTGTACAGTCCAGCACCCAGACTTTTGAGAACATGATGGTGAGCCGTGGTGGAAAGTTTAAGTGAAAGAAAGTGCTCTGTGCTTATGTGGTTTGATGAACTGTAATGGGATGTTTTTTTTTTCCCAGGTGAAAGCACGGTCTGCCACGCGGGAGGTGATCGCGACTTATTCAGTCGACGATATCTTCATAGAGCTGGTGATTCAGCTGCCTCAGAATTATCCGCTCGGCTCCATCTCAGTGGAGAGTGGGCGGAGAGTGGGCGTGGCTGTTCAGCAGTGGCGCAATTGGATGCTTCAGCTCAGCACGTACCTCACACACCAGGTGTGTAGAACAGGAAGTAGAAATGTTCTCAGTCTAAACTTTTTTTTTAGATAAATGCAGTAACATTTATTTTAAGAAAAAAAAATTTAAGTTAGGAAAAAAACTATACACTACTGTTCAAAGGTTTGTGGTCGGTAAGCTTGAAAGTCTCTTAAGAAATTAAAATAACTTCTCTATTTCAATATATTTTAAAATTTATTCCTGTGATGTTAAAACCGAATTTTCATCATCATTACCCCAGTCTTCAGTGTCACATGAGCCTTCAGTATGCTAATTTGCTGCTCGAGAAACATTTCTTATTATCATTGTTGAAAACAGTTGTTCTGCTTCATATTTTTGTTGATAGTGTGATATATGTTTTTTTAGGATTCTTTAATGCATAAGAACTACAAAAGAACAGCATTTAAAAAAAAAAAAAAGAATGTAATGTAATAATTAATTAATGTAGTTTTAATTTTCATCCTTGCTGAAAAAAGTTTTACATTCTTTAAAAAAGTCTTACTGAACATTTAAGCAATTTAGATATACAGTGGTGTGAAAAGGTTTTTGCCCCCTTCCTGTTTTTTTTTTTTTGCATATTTGTCACACTTAAAAGATTCAGATCATCAAACAGATTTTAACATTACACAAAGATAATGCAAGTAAATGCAAAACCTTTTCACACCACTGTATATATTTTTTCTAAATATTTTTACTCCTTGCAAAATTATATTTTCAGTTTCCTAATTTTAAAACTTGTTTTTGTAAGTCTTTAAACTGCCTTTAAAACACGTAATACAAGGCATACCACAAGCTGTTACAGAGAAACTAAATATAAAGTATTTGGTCACTTAAGCCACATATAAAAATTCATTTTACTGTATTAGATAAAAAAAATATCAAACCAAGTGGCATCTGGAAACAAATGATGCAATAGCTTTTGTCAGAACTAACTTCTTTTTTTGGGTCATTGTTGCTTTAACCAAAGTCCCAAAGTCATTTTTAGTGGATTTAGAATAATAATAGTGGAATTGGGGTAATTTGAGATATGAAATGTTTTACTTGAAATCTGATCTCTGTTGTTAAAAATTGCTACTGCGTTCCTCGGGTTGATTTAAAAAAAAAATCAAATGCAGTGATATTCATACTTTTTTTTTCTTTTTAGATTTGAACACTTTTTGGGACTGATGTTAATGTTGTCTCATCTGTTTATGTTGGAGTTGGACCAGTTGGACTGGTTTATTAAAGTAATAGTTAAATGCTCTGTGTGATTTTCTTTTTTTTTTATATGAATAACAAAAAATAGCCGGACTAATTTAGATGATATGTTTGGTAGAATGGCAGTATTCTGGAAGGTCTGTCGCTGTGGAAGAACAATGTTGACAAGCGTTTTGAGGGGGTGGAGGACTGTATGATCTGCTTCTCTGTCATTCACGGATCCAATTACTCGCTGCCAAAGAAAGCCTGCCGTACTTGCAAAAAGAAGTTCCACTCTGCCTGTCTGGTGAGTGCCACATACTCAATCTTTTGCACTTCCATCATAGTTATTTTTAGATGAAGGGTTTTTGAGAGTAGTAAGTGTAGTTTTGAGCTTTTATGTTATTTTACAAATTTACATCACTATCTGTAATATCTGCAATTTAAAGTTAATATGGCACCCATTTTACTTCTGTAATCTGAAGTATTTGTGTGAAACAGGATATTCAATGGTATTCAGAAAGTGAATAAGCTCAATTTTGATTTCATGTTGAGTTTTAATGTTTTTTTATTGATAGTATGACTGGATCCCTTTCAAATCATAGGTTTAAAATCCTATAGAAGGTTTCATTTCGGAAAAAATTAAATTGAAAATTGTATCATTTCCCATCCGCAGTGAAGTTCTCAATCTGTCACCATTTATTACTCCAATTCTGCAGATATTTCAGAATCAGCAAAATGTGCAACCTTGAATGATCTCGAACGCTTCTCGTTCCTCACTGACCGCTTGTTTCCATTTCTTTTCATTCCACAGTATAAATGGTTCACATCTAGCAACAAATCCACATGTCCTCTGTGCCGAGAGACTTTCTTCTAAGCTCTGTCTCCATGGACACAAATAATAGGTGAATGACGTCCTCGGCAAACAGCTGACTCAGAAAAAATGTTCTGTTAGTTTGTTTGTACATACGATTTTTGCAGTGCTGCAAATTACCGTGGCCTTTTAGTTTCTGACTCTGAAGATGCACCCAACAACACTTGTCACAAACAACGAAATGAACAAACAGTAGGAATTCCAGAAAACAAAGTACCCAGACTTTAATGTGGCAAGATGGTTTATCACACATCAGGTTACATAAATTTCCCATTCACAAATAAATCTAACTGTTTATAGTTTCTACTGATATGGAAAAGAATGTATTTTGCTCTGATAAATGTGGGACCGTATGGATGACCTGTATAGAAATAATGGACCGAGTTTTGGCTTTTAATCTCAGTTTGATGATCCTATTTTGTATAATGGCACACAATGCTGTATGCAGCAGAAATATCTGTTTGCCTTGATCTTTAGTTGTCATGGGTTATGTAATATGACACAATCTGTGGTCCTGAAATACAGATGTTTGTCATACTTTCAACCTCACTGTTTATCATACGTCATTTTACGTAATCTGCTTCTGTCAATCAGATTGACAGTGTGTCACTATCTGTGCCTTTGTGTCTGTTCCTCAGAGTCACAGTAGCTTATCTATTGAAGCTGCAAGGTAAGCTGCAGTTTGTATTTACGCAGGGAAGTCATGCATTGAAGAATAATTTCAGAGGCAAAAAAGGTTGGTGATCAAAGCACATCTAAATCCATCTGTTGCTTGGCTATTAATATTTAATAGATGTTCACATTTAAGAGCCACATGTATTGCATGATGCCGAACACTACCTGAAACAAATATGAACAAAACCATGTGTCTCCTCTAGCCATGTTTAAATTTTAAACTTGTTCATGTTATTGAAGCTTATGTAAGTAGTGAGACAGGAAAAGCCTTTGATCTTCAGTCCCATATGGCTGTGGGTTTCCCCTACACAACCAGTGTGACCAAATGGTTTACACATTGTTGTCAAACTACCTCATGACTACAGAGCTGATTTTATTAGCAGAAACATGCTTAATACACATTACAATGTAATTACACTGTTATTACATTGTAATAACAGTATAATTGAGAAAATATTCAGAAAAACACTAGCACATCATGTATATGTGTGTGCATATTATATCTATGTGCATAATAATAACAACAAGTATTTGCATTTATTTCTCAAATGCAAAGCCTGCACTCGCGCCTATCAGTCATCCTCATTCTGTATTGTTGTCTGTATCTGTTGCCCTATATGGCGTGACTGAGGCTTATCTCCTGAGAGAGGATGGAGCAGAGGTCCCCCAAAACCAGAAAGAAAAGATCATTTTCTGTTGCATGCAGAGGAGGCTAATGCTTCTGGGTGACGAGAGGACGGATTTAGAGCTCTTGGGGAGATTTAGCCGCCTTATCTATGATAAAAATCAATAGCGGTAAAGACTACAATGAGCACCGGGGAGACGGGATTGTTGGAAGGCTCAGGATATGTTACGCGAGGAAACGCATATGTTTTAGTCGCTTTCCCGTGCTAATAGGACTGCTGTAATAGTTATCGACGTGTCAGAGAGGGGAAAAGGAAAGAATGAGAGGAAGAAGAGAAAAGGTCAACATTCTAGATTTCACAGGGAAAGTTTTGCAGAGTTCACACGTATAATGAGCACTGTCACAACAACTTCCGCTGATTTCCTCTCGCAAAAGCCTTTTATCGGATTTATTATGCCCAGGATGCCAATAGCAATTTCAGTGTTACTGTAAAATGCTAACCCCGTAGCTCCTATTTCTTGGAAGCATGACCAATTAGACGGTGGCTGCTGGCGCCAAAATGGCAGTAGTTCTCAGGTCTCAGGTCTGTCTCGTTGGCGTTTGAGTCATTTATTGTTGTAATGGAGGTTTTGTTTTCATTACACGCTTGTTTGGAAGTCATTAGGTAATTAAACATGACACATGTATTCACTGGAGTGCTCTGAGCCGATGCGGTGTTTTACAACCTTGATACCTTAAAAACTGGCCCTTCATTGTTCATAAGCTTCAAGTATTGAACTCACGGCTGATATTTCCACAAGGCAGCTACGGATTTATGTGAACCACTAGGTGGCAGCATTGGATGGTGTCAGTGCATGTTTGACGTGGGATTTGATGCTTTTTAAAATCCATCTTCAGAGATGTTTTTTTCAATTCGCTCAGTGTCAAAAGAGGGTTATTGCTCTTAAAAAGTATCAAACCAAAGCCATCAGAAAAAAATGTACTGTTCTGTATTCTCAGTGCAAAATGAGGATAGATAGAGTAGCAGAACTTTCAGGAATAAAATAAATGTAATATACTCAGGTTCTTGTATATTGTATATAATGCTTTATAATGTTCTTTAGTTTAGCATTGTGCATCAACAAACTCACCTTGTTAAAGCTGCAAGCTCTCTATGTCTTACAGCAAACTCTTATAATCTTAATGCAATCGGTGTTCTTCCTGCCATTTCAGAATGTGTGTGTGTTACAGAAAGCGTAGGCAGGGCCAGAGTTGCATGTTCAATTTTCAGCATAATGCTGCTGCGAGAACTAGTGTGCGGGGCCTAGTTAATATTCAGTCCATCCTGACCCATTTGAGGACTGCTGGTACTTGCAGAGTTGTCACGCCTCAGTTCAGTGCTGTAGGCTTCTTTTCAGCTCTCTAAATAGCAGCTTGTCACTGCTGCTCTGCCAGCACAATGAAACCAGGCCAGCTCTCCTCCGCCTTCTTTTCACTTTCATTATTACCATTAAAGTAGCCAATTTGCATGGCCAGTGGTTTGGCTGACCCCTAGTGGAGACCGGCTCTGCTGTTCTGGCTTTAATTTTTTTTGTGCGTCTAGTTCTACACTTGGCTATATTAGGAAATGCCCTTGTTTGACGAGGAGGTCACTTCTCTACTCTCACATTTTTTCTTTCTACCCACTGGCAGAAGAAAAATGAGGATTTATCCAATCTCATCTAGGAGTTTGGCTATTGAATGGACAGGAATTAGCCAGTTGGAAAACAGTCACTTTGCCCTGAATTCACTTTTCATTTCTCTTACTTGATTTCTGTTGCATAACAAAAACGGTAGTTTAGCAAATCAGTGTGTTTTATATGTGTATATATATATATATATATATATATATATAGTATGCGTATTGCGTATTGTTCTGCATTGATCACTCTCCTAGTGTTAGCTGCTTTACCAAGCCATCCCGTGATTCCTGAGTTAGAGTTTAGTCTTGTTCATATTCTGTTTACCCGTGTTTTGATCTTAGCCTGTTTTCTCATCTTGTCTGATCTCTACCTGCCCTGAAGTTTATAGCCTGTCTTGGATCTCTCTCTCGTCTTGTCGTTTGGACTCTGTTTGCCCCTGCCTGGACTAATGGAAGTTCATAGACCGGATTCGTGGCATATATATATATGATATACATAATATATACACATAACACACTGATTTGCATATGTATGTATGCATGTATGTACATGTGTCTTTCATTAAGAAGTTTTCATTATTAAGAAGTTTTCATTATTAATTAGTCAATTATAGGAATTATTAAACAAAAATACTATGAAATAACTGCTTAACTAAAATTACCTGATGAAGCAACTGGCATTTTGAGTGTTTCAGCATGATGTTGCAGGGGTCAGGTATAAGCTCCTAGAAAATTCAAGTTTACAAGGTGTAATTATGAGTTCTACAAAGACCTGAATGCTTTTTACAAGTCAGAGTCTTATAATTGCTGTAATTCTGGCATGTCGTTAAGTCACTTTTTGTTAAAAATATACATTTTAAGCCTTGCCGTGTGACTCATCCTACCTCAAATGTTCTGACTTTCTGAGATGTGCTGCCTGTTTAAATGATCAGAAGATCAATTTTGCCAGGCGGATGATAAAAGTGTGAACCCCCCCCCCCCCCCCCCCCCCCCCCCCCTCGGCCCACC
>NW_015505676.1:559552-582501 GCF_001515645.1 Sinocyclocheilus grahami
TTTTTATGAGTAAACAACCATCTAGAAACCAACCAGAACACTCCAACAAGTGCATAACATGGTATGGGGTCTGAATACCATAGCAACATAGAAATACTCTGGCATTGTGACACTTTTTTTCAGAATATATATATATACATATAAAAGTTAAAAATGTATTTTATAACATTGAAAATGTCACACTTTATTTTAATTTTAATTCTCGCTATTAACAAACCATTAAAGAGATGTCAAAAATGAAAATGTTGTCAGTAATTACTCACCCTTATGTCATTCCAACCCTGCAAGACCTTTGTTCATCTTCAGAACACAAATTAAGATATTTACATACATAAACAATGTATGCTGTTCCGTGTCAGCAGCACTGGGGCCCGTTCTTCGTACGTCTCTAACTCAGTTAGCTGGATTTGATTGTTGACGATTTGGCATGATCTTGGATTGGTTGGTTCTTCGAAGCTCATCCTGGACTTGCTGTCATAGCAACAGGTCCGTAAGCTTAAACCTGCTATTTTCTTAAGCAGAATTGATACTTAAAATCTGTCCGCTACCACCGCTACTTTATTACAAGAGTACCCTACTAATCCAGGGACAATCATTTAAAATAATAATCATTTAAAAATTAATTTAAAGATAATATAATAATGTTGTGTATCCTTCAATACTATAGACACAGCCAGTTTTACTCACTGAAAGATTTATTCGTCATAAAATTATTACTTCATAATTGTATTCGAGTCTTACACACATGCTATACAGATATTGTAGAGTCGTGCATTAATTTGAGTGGTGACAGCTATTATGGGAGTGGCTTGGTGGAGCGCAGGAGATGCAGATAACATGACCTTGACCCTTAAGAAACTTTAAATAATGCTGTCACGTAACAAATCTGTTCAAATATAAAATTAAATTAATTGCTAATTATTACATTGAAATAAAAATGTAAAGCCTGTACAAATATTAGAAATCGTGAATATAAATAGCCTAATTGGGAATCATGTAAAGAATTAAAATAAAATAAAATAAAAACAGTGCAAATTTAATTAAATATCTATTATAACATTTATGTAGTTTTGTTCGCTTGGCTGTTTCCTTATAAAAGTCCAGAAATCGGTCAAGTTTTTCGTCAGGTGTCTTTTTTAATTATATGATGTCATTACATTGCTGTCTTGCCGCCAGCCAATCGCTGCATTGCTGATCGTGGTTTTGAGTATCGATACATAGCCCCTTTTAAACCAACCTGTGAACACGCAATTATCTCAGATAATTCAATCCAGCCATACTAATCATCAACAACAGCTGCGTTCGAAGAACCGAATTAGCCAGATCCTGATTAGCGCGACGTTATAATCTTGGATGTGACATTTCATCTCGGATGTAATAAGCGACATACGAAGAACGGCCCCCTGTATTCGGATACGCTGTTTACGTCGATTCCGCTTTGATCTGAACATGAACAACATATCCGCAAACATATGTTGCATACATTGTTTACGTTGTTACAAATGTTACGAATTGTTGAATAAAGTCATTATTTTTGTTTTCTTTGCGCACAAAAAGTATTCTCGTTGCTTTGTAAAATTACGGTTGAACCACTGATGTCACATGGATTGATTATTTTAATGATCTCCTTGCTATGTTTCTGACCCTTTATCGTGTAAGGATCCTTGCTGTGGAGGGTCAGAGAGCTCTCGGAATGCATCAAAAATATCTTAATTTGTTTTCCGAAGA
Organism: Sinocyclocheilus grahami; assembly: GCF_001515645.1. Taxonomy (NCBI): domain Eukaryota; kingdom Metazoa; phylum Chordata; class Actinopteri; order Cypriniformes; family Cyprinidae; genus Sinocyclocheilus; species Sinocyclocheilus grahami. Next base: position 561,281 of record NW_015505676.1, read on the forward strand.
TGAATGAAGGTCTTACAGGTTTGGAACGACATGAGGGTGAGTAATTAATGACAAAATTGACAAAACAAAATCATTTTTGGGTGAACTATCCCTTTAACTACAAGTTTTGCCTCAGTAAACTCCTAATTTTCTGCGTATTAATAGTAAGGTAGTTGTTAAGTTTCGGTATTGGGTAGGGATGTAGAATATGGTCGTGCAGAATATGTGCTTAGAAAAATGTGCCTGTGGTGATATTACGTTGCTTCAGGTCTATTTGTAATGTCCTGTAAGTGGCTTGGAAAAGCGCATGCTGTTTTATCCGAAACAGATGAACTTGGCAATGTTTTATTGTGTTGGTTGTTGTAGGTATCGCAGGAGTGCCATCAGTGCCGTTAAAGGTTAATGCTTAATTGCATTTAAAAATATCATACCATCTACATTAAAACCCTACACTAAACCTAACTGATAGTGTTATAAAAAGCTATTTGTCATCTGCATAAGCAACTATGCCATTTTAGCTTCCTTGTACAAGTCTTTGAGCTCTTTTAGTGGGCTACCGAGCATGTTTACTATATCAGAAAAGCCATTTAAATGGAGCTGGTTATGTGATTCAAACTTCACAAATCATGTGCTGCGGTAAAAGTGTTTTGAGGTCATAGCATAGAATTGCAAAAGGGACTGTACTAACATAATTCTTTATTAATCAAAAATCTGCCCCTTTAATCATGATATGTGTGAAAAGAATAAAAGTTGTTGGTGTTTAACTGCGACCTAGTGCTCATTTGAGCTGAAGACTGCAGTGAATTGTATGTGTATAGGTATGTGTTTGGAGTTTTGCCAAAATGTAGGTAAAAGCACATTTTCCCAGTGAGTCTAGGTTGAGTTTTATGTCGAGCTCAATTGTGTCTTCCAAACCCCCTTAGCTGTGATAATGCACTCCGTGTCTTATTGCTTTATTAGTCTTTAAATTCTGCATGCATTCTGCCAAACTCCTGATCGCAGACATCTTTGTCAGCACATGCAGCTCGTCTCCTTTCTTCTGATTGGAGGGCGGGAGGAAGCGGGGTGGAGAGGCTGTGATATGTACCCAGATGGCTTCTCGCTGTGGCTGTAGGCCCACTCCCATGCGCCACACTCTTTAATCTCCCTCAGCTGTGAAGCCGGGATATCTAAATTAGAGAGGAGAGGAGAGCGGAGCTGCCATTCTCCATGCTTCAGGTTGTTTATTTGCCGTGACTGGGTTGCAGAGGTAGAACAAATGGGGAGCCTAGGGAGAGGCTTAGGAAAGCGACTCAGCTAAGAGCCTTTTAAGAGAGGGGCCATTAAAGCCAGTCCTCCGCTACACGGGCCACCACGTGAAGGAACAGCCATGGGCGGGAGAGAATAGGCTGTAACAATGCATCCGAGGCAAATGCGTTGCTACTTACCCTAGCGGATTTGTAAACAGACAACCAACTCCAGACTCCGCAGTCCCCTAAATCGAAACTCTATTCATTACGAGGAAAACCTCTAGCAGCTCGCCGTTCAGCGGGTGAGGACGACCTCTGCCCGCATCATCCGTTGTTCGCGCAGAGCGGGGCTGTTGTTTACGGAAAGCGTAGTCTGTTTACGGGAGTATGCTAATGAGGTCATAGCCTCTAGGTCTTGAGATCAGAGAGGCTCAGCGTGGAGCAGGAGCCCGAGGCGGCCGCCTCACGGGGAGCTGAAGGGAGAGAGTATCTTACATGACAGTAATGCTGAAAACAATTTTTATAAGGCCCTGTTTATGGCATGCTCGGTGGCAGAAAGGCTGTTTGCTGTCGAGACGGCTGAAATACTTATGAGATGCTACAATCAAAGTCAGCGAGACTGCTGGGGTGAAGGGATGCTTTTTTTATTCTGACATGAGAATTATTAGGGTAATCGAAGAAACTTTGTTTTTGTTCTATACCATTAAGCAAATCCTAATTGCCAATTACCTTGATTTATAATCTAAAATGCTCCTCAAGAGTTCATTTAATGGTGCATTGGTAATTGAAGATGGTAATTGCTTTCTTAAAATAAGAATGAGGTGTTGTTTTGGTTTGGTACGTTTTTGTTGGTGTTAAGCACCCAGAAATAGGATATAATGGTAGATGCTGTGTTTTGGATGCATTTAGTTGAAAAGATCCTACTATACACTCAACAAATTAAGGTTCCTTATTGGCATCTTTTGGTTCTATTAACAACCTTTAACATCCATGGAACCTTTCCATTGCACAAAGGGTTCTTTATGCCGTCAAAAAGGTTCTTAGAACATTCAAATGTTCATCATAATAAGAAAAAAATTTTTTTTTAAGAACTGTTCACTGAAAGGTTCTTTGGGGATTCCAAAATGGTTCTTCTATGGCATTACTGCGAGGAAAAAAAACCCTTTTGGAACCTTTATTTCCAAGAGTCTAGTGTCAAGGCTCTGGGGTGGCGGATGCAACTTCCTATTAGTATCAGATATAATGCTGATTAGATTTCACTCAGAATAATTATGCCTAAAGTCTTATTAGAGCAAACTGAATTGCCAGACTCAACCATGAATTTGTCAGGAAGATCTTTGAACTTCTGGTGAATCCTTTATAATTCTATTGCCATCATTAAATGAGGGAGTAAAAATACAACAACAAAAAAGTAATCTACTACTACTAGTTTGAAGCTGGTTTCATTTTTCTGTATATATATATGTCTCTCTTCAAGGGTAGAACTAGTAGGAAAAAAATTTAATAAGGCTTTGCAGTTTTTATGACTTGAAAGTGGATGTCACAGTTGTCAACAAGTGGCAAGGCCGTAGAGTGATGTACTGTGGCCTGAAGCAAACAACATTTCTCATTATCCTATTGGAATGCTTAGTGTACGAGCAGCCGAGGAAATCTGGATGCCCATCGCTGGGTCAAGATCCAAGGTGCTCCGAGCTCTGTCACAGGCCAACTCATTATGCTGATATATGACTGGCTCAAAAACAACCTTCAAGCTGTAATTTCGCTCTCTTTTAAAGTCTCTATGCCTCTTTTCATCACTTAAAAAAAAAAAGAATAAAATATAACTTTTTTTCTGATTCTGGATCTGGGCAGATACAGTGTTGTAAGAGGCATGATGTGTATGTATAAGTTGTTGGACATAATACATTTTATAATACGTTTTATAATAAATTTATGTAATTATGTTATAATAAATTGTATAATATTATTACACAGCTCTGTGGAGTACTCGATTCTGATTTAGTCAGCCACCACATTCCGAGGTATGTTATTCTCTGATAATAACCGGTAAAAACTAAATTACCGGTAAATAACACAGACTCATCCGGGTCACTACAGTTGGCACTATTCGCTTGCTGGGAACATTTTTATATGTATACACTACATACTATAATAATATAATATGTGACCCTGGACCACAAAACCAGTCTTAAGTCGCATGGGTATAATTTTAGCAATCCAACAATACATTGTATGGTTGAAAATTATAGATTTTTTTTTGACGAAAATCATTAGGATATTATGTAAAGATCATGTTCCATGAAGATATTTTGTAAATTTCCTACTGTAAATATATCAAAACTTAATTTTTTATTTGTAATATGCATTGCTAAGGACTTCATTTGGACAACTTTAAAGGTGATTTTCTCAATATTTAGATTTTTTGCAGCCTCAGATTCCAGATTTTCAAATAGTTGTATCTCGGCCAAATATTGTCCTATCCTAACAAACCATACATCAATGGAAAGCTTCCCAATTCCCCCTTATGACTGGTTTTGTGGTCCAGGATCACATATTATATATATATTTTAAGGGTTAGTTCACCCAAAAATGAAAATTAGCACATAAATTACTCTCCCTCAAGTCATCCTAGGTGTATATGACTTTCTTCTTTCAGATGAATCCAGTCGGAGGTATATTAAAAATTGTCTTTGATCTTTCAGGCTGTTTCATGGCACTCAGCGGGTGTTGCATGCATCAGTCCAAAAGAAGTTAAATAAAAAGCGCCCATCCATAAAAAATGTCTCACACGGCTCCGGGGGGTAAACAAAGGCCTTCTGTAGCGAATCGATGCGTTTTTGTTAGAAAAATATCCATATTCAAAACGTAATAATCACTTTAATGTAGCTTGCGCTCACTGTTGTACACGGAAGCAGTTCCGGGTGGATGATACATGGAGGTCGGCTTTGCGCATGCGCCACTCAGAAGTGACGAATGCGGAAGCGCAGGGGAGAGATCAAAACAAAACAACGGTCACTAATTAGAAGTACAAAACGAGGATTTGTAAAGAAGAATGTCGGAGGATTTCGATATAAGCCAAGAGGAGACTGGTTTTCCTTTGCTAAAGTAAGGAAACTTTGCTTCCTTTGCTCCTGTTAACAAACGCTGGTTTTCACGAGACTCACCGGCGCATGCGCAGCGCTGACCTCATACCTCATCAGCCCGGAACAGCTTCCGTGTATAACTGTTGGCGCAAGCTACATTAAAGTGATTATTAAGTTTTTAATATGGATATTTTTCTTACAAAAACACATAGATTCCCTACAGAAGGCCTTTGTTCACCCCCCGGAGCCGTGTGAGACACTTTTTTTATTTTTATGGATGGGCGCTTTTTATTTAACAACTTTTGGACAGATGCATGCAGCACCCGCTGAGTGCCATGAAACAGCTTGAAAGATCAAAGACAATTTTTAATATAACTCCTACTGGATTCGCCTGAAAGCAGAAAGTCATAAACACCTAGGATGACTTGAGGGTGAGTAATTTATGGACTAATTTTCATTTTTGGGTGAACTAACCTTTTCATTTAAACTTGAATCGGATATGTAATATTCCTGATTTGTATTAGTTAAAGTTATGCAATTAGTAAAAAGTCCATGCAGGACCTGCATACTTAGGCACACACCTGAACATGAAGTCTCAACAGTTGTTTCCTTGCCCGGGTACGTCCCTCTCCCCGGGCCCTAATTAGTTTTAACGAAAAGTCATTATGCCATGGCAGCATGGACACACCTGCAGGTGGTTGGAATCGCACACTAATTGAAAAACAGTAATTAAAACCCCAGGTAGCTGGCCACGGCATTCACCAAGAAAGCCAGAGTGACACAAAAAGTTGTGAGGTTGGCATGAGTGTCACAAGACGCTTCATGAAAAAGAAACCTGTCCATAAAAGCCTCACTTTTACAGCCAGTCCGATATTACTTTGTGTAATCGCCCCCAGCTCAGCAAACCCGGCTGTTTTCAGAGAAAAGGATCAGACGGAGAATGAAGTGGCAACTTTGAGATTGATAGGAGCCAGACAGGCACAGGCTCAACCAAACGAGAAACTGTCAGTCAGCCTGTTTATTGGTGGTCATTATTGAAAAGGGAGTCACTCTTCTGCATTGATTTACAGTTGACACCAGCAAATCAGCTCTAGTCACTTCCAGTCTAGCAGGGCATCAGCTGCTATTTGAATTCATGGCTTTGCAGCTAATGTTTCACATCTCTCGTGGCTGAGGTTTGGCCCATCTGATCGCAGTAAGTTCACTGTGCTGTTTTCAGTTGTGTTATGTCAATGGCAGACACGGTTCTCACATGGCTGTGCTGTCAAGCATCTAAAGTCTATAAACCTCAGGGACTGGGCCTTACATTCGCAGCCCATATGGTGTGAACGCAGTAAATAATTTGCTCAGTCGAGTGAAAAAGTATCATCGGAGCAATCTGTTGTTATGAAAGTGTGAGCACGGGGTTGAACAGGTATTGCTGTCGCCTTTCAGAACTGTTTGGAGCTATTGAACAAAACATGATTTGCTTATTCCACAACTGACACCTAATTGCTAAAGCCAGAGCGGGAACTGAAACCATGAACAACAAACTGTAAAGTGACGTGATGATTGCTTCTTTCAGATCTTTCATTGGTGGCTAGACCAATCCCAGCCAATTGAATTCTGCTGCTATGACTCTAAAAGAGACGGTAGCTGTGTTCCAAATACCATTTTAACATACTTCCCGTACTGTTTCAGTAGTATGTAGTCTACAGAGTATGTTAAAGCTGGCCGCACACTAGACGATTTTCAAATCTTAACCGATTTTAAAACCATGGGAGACCACAGACATGAAGACAGTTTCAACTGATTTTCAGCCTTATAATCCTCTGAATGCACACACTAGACGATTCGACCAGACCTCGAGACCACACACTTGATGATTGTAGGGACGATTTCACATTGACACATGATCTTACAGGGACTCGCGAGATCAAACATGACTAGAGAGGAAAATCAAATGGAAGACAATCGACGTTGTCAGCTGGCTCTCCCAGCGTGTGTTCTGTTTCACAGTGAAAAACAAAGTATAGCAAAGAATATGGGAGATGTATTCTGCTTTCGTGGCATTTTTGTGGATGCCAAGTTTCAGCTATTCATAGCTTTCAGTCACGTGACCGGCTCGAAGACCTGGAGGGCAAAACATCCATAGAACTGCAGGACAAGCCTCTCAATTATCCATCTGTTTCACAGCTGCAAATATTTAGATCACCTCTCAAAAGAATAAAACAAAGGTATGTGAAGAAAATGCAAGTTTTTTTGGATTTGCAATCCATATTAAGCACCCGCGGCAATATTTCAATCATTAAACCGTGCAACAAAACGTTGTAAATACACTTAAAGTGCCGGCTTAATATATTTAAAACAGTAATATTTTCTATATTAATGATGCATAGTTTACATAGCAATCCGCTTAATGGTTCAGTGTTTTCCTTCTAATGGTTTTCTATGGGAAACCATTTAACATGAAACTTTGCACATTACATTTATATTCTGGCTTCATCTGCCTGCCTGTACAAAGTATACATAATAAGGTGTTTATTGAATTTCACCTTTTAATATCTGCGTTTTACTACATTACTACTAAATGCAAACTGAGTAAAAATAACTGGCGGTCAGTGGAGCAAAGCTTCGTTTTGCCCTCCAGGTGGGTGTTCCTATAAGGGTGTGACGTCACGTGAAAACTATCAATAGAAGTATGCAACATCCACTAAGTGATGCTTTCTCGCTCTCATTGGCTATCGCGGGTATCACGTCAGAAGCAGCCAAATCAAGAGTTGTAAATATCAAACATGTTTTTGAGTTTGGGGAAGCTTTTTATATGTGAATAAATACTTACTTCGCAAACTTTATCCTATATGTTCTATATTCTATGGTAGTAAATTGTCTTGTCAGGTGCACACATCAAAATCTAGCCTGAAATAGTAGGTCATCTTGGTACTTTTTGCTTATTGGTTTACGAATACTGGACACAGAGCTGGTGCCTATCAGGGGGCATTTATATTTCTATTCTAATCTGCAATCACTGACACTCATGAAAGCATGCCGTCACTTTTGTATGGGCACTGTTTTTTTCACTTTCTCTTTCGAAATCCATCACATTCAGTAGGGAAGGGAAGGGAGGGGAGAGGAGGGGAAGGGGTGCAAGGCCCATGAATGCCCCCCCTTGGCGCTGACACTGACTGAACATACTATTCTTTTTACATAATGTTTTAAAGCCTATTTTATTAGTTAAGTAGGCATATTCAGATGCAGCCTTTATAATTAGTGTATCCCACAATGCAGTGTGTTCAACCTGACCTTATATTTCCTGCGTGATGAATGAATCACTATCGTACAAAATTCTATCGTCCTTCCTCAATGCCTGATCAAAAACGTAGCACCTTATTGAGATATCTTGTCCAAATGAAAGTTTCTCTTAAACAGAGCTAGTATGTTTAGCTAACAGTAAATTAACAAATGGAGGAAGGGAATGAACCTACTGCCATGATTAAGAATAAATGTACCAGTTATTTTCTAATATTTCTAAACAGGCACTGTATAGAGCATCCATAAAAAATTGTAATATTGTATGAAAAAGTTGTAATAAAAGTTGTAAGTTATTTAAATAGTCAAAATTGCACCTTTTATATTTTGTGAATAAGTTTGGTGCCAAAAATAAAAGATTTACAAGTTGTCAGGTGAGCAACTTTTTAATCTTTTATTTTTGGCACATTTTACAAAGGCAGTTATTTATTTTTATAGCAAAATATGTCCAGTATTTTTGTCCTGACCCTGTGGTGATCTCATTTATCTTTGAGTGAAAGATGTTTTTGAATAAAAGTCCAACAGTTTTCCTGAGCTCTCCTGCACCGTTTGAGTTCCCTAGTCCCCGTTCTATGAAGCCCTCTGAGCAATAATGCTACCATTGACAGGTGATTTACGGAGACTGTTTCCAGAAAGCGGGATTAAGTAAGGACACATATTCAGCTGCCGGACACAGATAGCAGCTGCTGCTGTGTTTATGGATTCTGCTTAAGCAGTGGCTCAGGAATAGTCAGAGGCTCTCATCTTCACAAGTGCACAAACACAGCACTGAAGTGTAAGCCATCATGTCCTGCTGTGTTACACAGAAATAAAAGGTCTCTGTGCGCCACAGATTACAGAATTTAGAACGAGCCGGGAAGTGTTATGGATAGGGATGAGAGGAGCAAGGACTTTAACAATTCTGGTACCAATTCAGATTCCTATTAACAACTATAGTTTGTTAATGATTACATAAATGATTCTTTTAGAACTTTTGAGAAAGAAATAAGTGGAAAGGACACTGACAATATCAAAACTTGTGACCATAAAGAGCCATTTCTACCTCATCTGACATACAGTCGTGGTCAGAATTATTGGCACCCTTGGTAATATGATCAAAGGCTGTGAAAATAAATCTGCATTGTTCATCATTTTGATCTTTTATTTAAAAAAATTCACAAATATCTACCTTTCACTGAACTAAAACAATTGAAAATGGGGGAAAATCTCATTATGAAATAAATGTTTTACTCAAATACATGTTGGACACAATTATTGGCACCCCTAGAAATTCTTATGAGTAAAATATCTATGAAGTATATTCTCATTCATATTTACAATTTTGAGCATACCAGGGTGATTATGAACATGAAATTATCCAGCCATGGCTTCCTGTTTCACAGGAATATAAATAGGAGGGAAAACAAAGGACAAATTCCCTTAATCATCCATCACAATGAGAAAAACCAAAGAATATATTTCTGATGTGCAGCAAAAGATAATTGAGCTTCACAAATTAGAAAGTAACTTTAAGAAAAGAGCTAGAGCAGTGAAAATTCCCATTTCCACCATCAGGGCAATAATTAATCATTTCCAATCAACAGAAAATGTTACAAATCTGCCCGGAAGAGGACGTGTGTCTATATCGTCCTCATGCACGGTGAGGAGGAGAGTTTGAGTGGCTAAAGACTCTCCAAGGACCACAGCTGGAGAATTGCGGAAAATAGTTGAGTCTCAGGGTAAGAAAACCTTAAAAAAAAAATAAAAATCAAACAGCACCTACACCACATGTTGTTTGGGAGAGTTTCAAGAAAATAAAATGCTCTCATCCAAAAACAATCCCCAGCATATTCTGTTGTCAGACATGACTGGAAATTCAAATGGGACTGGCTTCTATGGTCAGATGTAACAAAAAATTTTGCTTTTTAGCAACAAACACTCAAGATGGGTTTGGTGTGCACAGGGATAAAAACTACCCCATGTGTACAATGAAATATACTGCTGTATTTTTAATGTTGTGGGCCTGTATTTCTGCTGGAGGTCCTGGACATGTTGTTTAGATACATGGCATCTTTGATTCTATCAAATACCAACAGACAAAAAAATCAAAAAGTGACTGACTCTGTTAGAAATCTTATAATGGGCCATGTTTGGATCTAAAATCCAAAAACAAACCTTAAAAACAACACAAAAATGGGTCACTGGGCACAAAAACCAATCTTCTGCTATGGCCATTCCAGTTCCCTGACCTGAACCCTATAGAAAATGAGTGTGGTGAACTGAAGAGAAGAAGCACCAACATGGAGCTGGGAATCTAAAGGGTCTGGAGAGATTCTGGATGAAGGAATTGTCTCTGATCTCTTGTCAGGTGCTCTCTAAACTCATTAGGCATTATAGGAGAAAACTCAGAGCTGTTATTATGCCAAATGGAGGTTTCAAAAAGCATTGAATAAAAGGGTGCCGTTAATTGTGTCCAATGTGTATTAGAGAAAAACATTTGTCATACTGATATTTCCCCCCATTTTAAATTCTTATTCTCCAATGAAAGGTTAGATTTATGTGAATTTTTAAAATAAAAGATCAAAATGATTAACAATGCAGATTTATTTTCTCAGCCTTCTTTGATCATATTTGCCAAGGGTGCCAATAATTCTGACTATGACTGTATAACAATCAGTGTTGGGCTAGTTACTCAAAGAATGTAATGTATTACTCATTACTAGTTACTCCTTTCAAAGCAACAGTAATTAGTTACACTACTAGTTACATTACTTTTTCTTCACGCCCGACGAAAGTTGTAACTGTATCTTCCACATAAAATGCTTTAGAATGTTACTAACAACATATTTCTGTCTCGTCTCATTTGACCAAAATCCACATTGGATCGCACATCGCAGTCAGTTATTACAAACACTGTATAGTGATTGATAGTGACATTCAAGTAGAAGTGTTGTATTAATCTCATTTATTGTCATGTAGCTTGAAGCTATTTGTAATTTCTCCATTACCCATATACGATTATATTTCATTATTTATTTGATCAAATCACATAAGTTTGTAAGGAACTGTTTAATTTTCCAAAAAGATTTTTAATTATAGTAATATAATGTACCACATGCTGATCAGAGGGATGTGGGTGGGATGTAATGCCAAAGTAAAGTAAAGCCACAACTTACACAACAGTGTTCAGATCATCTCTTAGCTGACAAAATCAATATAAAGCAGTATTTCTATCTGCTGAATGTAAGCTTTTCCATATTCCAAGCTTGCCTGCTGCACTGGGGACAGCACATGAATGTGCGAGTCATGAAAATAAATCTAGGAATTATTTGATTGTTGGATTTTAAATCAGCGGGGTTGAGGCAAGTAACTAAGCTGTTTTATGGATGGTAACTGTAATATTATTACTGATATCTTATTAGTGATTAGTTACACTGCTAGTTACTGCAAAAAGTAATATTATTACAGTAACTAAGTGACTAGTTACTGCCCAACACTGATTAACACACATACTTAGATAAAATATTCTTCAACATTTTCATTTTTTGGTAACTATTCATGGACAACTAGCAATCCAGCTTGATTAACATGACACCGTGTCTACACCGTATGCCAGCGGCGCAGTGCAACAAATACTATTCCATTATAATCAGTATGCTGTCTACACTGGATGCGGCGCGATGCAACACCACAAATTCGACAGCAAACTGATGCCTCATTCTATGTATGACGTACTGACAGAAAGTTCAAATGATTTGCAACGGTCGCTTGTCGCATCCAGTGTAGAAGCCTCAAGCTGTTGCGGCGCAATGCGATGCAACAACTGTCACATCCGGTGTAGACACGGTGTGAGACTTTTTTGACCAAAACCTGCGTTAATTGTTACCCTAAATATTACATTGAGAACATACCTACTGCATTTCTTGCACACCTCACATGCCTGGTCAGGTAAACAAAATGACCCCTGTTTGCACTTGCACCATGTGTTCTGGGTACTTGTGCATTTCGCTGTGGTTTCCTGATCTGCCAAAGTAATAAACGTACACAAATAGAATGCAATTTACAAAGAAATATGCCTAATAGAAGTTGAACATTGTGTGAACACAACATTGATTTGGCTGCAGATTTATTTTCTCAGCCTTCTTTGATCATATTTGCCAAGGGTGCCAATAATTCTGACTATGACTGTATAACAATCAGTGTTGGGCTAGTTACTCAAAGAATGTAATGTATTACTCATTACTAGTTACTCCTTTCAAAGCAACAGTAATTAGTTACACTACTAGTTACATTACTTTTTCTTCACGCCCCACAGAAGTTGTAACTGTATCTTCCACATAAAATTCTAGTGATTGATATTGACATTCAAGTAGAAGTGTTGTATTAATCTCATTAATTGTCATGTGTAGCTTGAAGCTAATTGTCAATCCACATTGGATCGCACATCGCAGTCAGTTATTACAAACACTGTATAGTGATTGATAGTGACATTCAAGTAGAAGTGTTGTATTAATCTCATTTATTGTCATGTAGCTTGAAGCTATTTGTAATTTCTCCATTACCCATATACGATTATATTTCATTATTTATTTGATCAAATCACATAAGTTTGTAAGGAACTGTTTAATTTTCCAAAAAGATTTTTAATTATAGTAATATAATGTACCACATGCTGATCAGAGGGATGTGGGTGGGATGTAATGCCAAAGTAAAGTAAAGCCACAACTTACACAACAGTGTTCAGATCATCTCTTAGCTGACAAAATCAATATAAAGCAGTATTTCTATCTGCTGAATGTAAGCTTTTCCATATTCCAAGCTTGCCTGCTGCACTGGGGACAGCACATGAATGTGCGAGTCATGAAAATAAATCTAGGAATTATTTGATTGTTGGATTTTAAATCAGCGGGGTTGAGGCAAGTAACTAAGCTGTTTTATGGATGGTAACTGTAATATTATTACTGAAATCTTATTAGTAATTAGTTACACTATTAGTTACTGTATAAAAAGTAATATTATTACAGTAACTAAGTTACTAGTAACTAGTTACTGCCCAACACTGACAACAATCACTTGTAACCTAATGCTACAATTCTACAATTACCCCATCAACTTCGGTCAGAAATCTTGGTGTAACTTTTGATAACCAGCTGACCTTCAAAGACCACATTGCAAAGACCGCTCGATCTTGCAGGTTTGCATTGCACAACATCAGAAAGATCAGGTCCTTTCTAACGGAGCATGCTGCACAACTTCTTGTCCAGGCCCTTGTCATCTCTAGGCTGGACTACTGCAATGCTCTTCTGGCTGGGCTCCCATCAAGCACAATCAAACCTCTACAAATGATTCAGAATGCAGCGGCACGACTGGTCTTCAACGAGCCCAAAAGAGCCCATGTTACACCTCTCTTCATCTCCTTGCACTGGCTACCGGTTGCGGCCCGAATCAAGTTCCAGACATTGATGCTTGCATATAGAACAGCCACAGGCTCAGCACCCGCCTACTTCCACTCACTACTACGAATTTACATCCCCTCCAGAAGTCTGAGATCCGCTAGTGAGCGACGCCTCGTGGTACCATCACAGAGAGGCTCAAAATCACTTTCCAGAACATTCTCATTCACCACTCCTGGCTGGTGGAACGATCTTCCCACCCCTATCCGGAATGCTGAATCCCTGACAATTTTCAAGCGACAGCTGAAAACTCATCTCTTTCGAAGCTACTTGACTTCATCATAAAAAAAATGATTCCTTCTCTTTCTAGCTTGTACTTATTTGAACAATGTCTAAGAACTTGGTATTACAACCACTTCTTGTGTCTGTTTGCCTCTCTTAAGAAGAATCGCTTTATGTATCCCCCAATTGTAAGTCGCTTTGGATAAAAGCGTCTGCTAAATGACTAAATGTAAATGTAAATGTAAATGTAATGCAGACAGTTTGGTTCAGTGGCATATAATATAATTCTGATGAATTATAATTAAGGTAACATAGTTAATACAATTTGTTAACCTTTTTGTTTGTTTGTTTGTTTTGCACAAAAATATTCACAAAATGTTGCTTACTATGCAAAAACAATTGCATGTGAAATTATGCAAACAATTATTATAATTATTACTTTTTAACAAAATTATTTTAGATGCTTCATTATTATTATTATTTTTAATTCATTTTTAAAAAAAATAATCTCAGTTCTTAGTTTCAGGCCAGTTTCATCTCCAGAGCTCACAAGTAGAATCACTTTACTCTCATTTAACATCAACATGTACCATCAAAAGTCTTCATTACTGATTGACTGTGATGGCAACATTTTGAACTTGCTTCAGCTCTTGTTTCAGGTCAATGACGTTTGATTATTTGACTACATGTTGAAGAAGAATCGAGTCTGGAGATTGTTGGCTGGCAGGTGGTCTCTTGACTAAGGATCTTAACTACTTTGATTGTTCCATATGCCAGGTGGTACTTGTGCCTGTACCCAGAACAGTCATACTAATTTGGCTCAGAATTTGGAGTGGGTAATGCTTCGACCCTCATGGGGCGACTGCGACTGCGACTGCGCATGTGCAGACCAGGATTCCGCACCTGCTACGATTCCCACCGAGTAGTATTCTCCCAAGACGTGCAGATGTGATTTACCATATTATGATGAATTCACAACCTTATCCATGACAAACTAGGCTGTGCAAATGCAATTTCCCAGATTTTCCAAGCAGTTACGGAATTTGATTTCTTGAGGCAGTTGGAACAAAGTTCGAATGCACATGAGGTTAAACCACAGTTGTCCTGAACCTTAAAACATTTTCACTTAATCATTTTACAAAAGCCATTTCTTTTTTTGGAGGTCTGAAGGACTGGGGAGTCAAACAGAAAGACATTGGCTAGAAGGAGCAAACGGCCTAGTTCTCTGTGGTTCTGTCACCCGAGCAGTAAATGTGGACCCCGCTCCGCCTGGGGGGCCTTTAGCCGTATCTGCGCCTGCGTGGACCAGGGTGGCCACGCTTCTCCCCTTAGCCACTGTGGAAAATGCACATTTTAATTGAGTCCCTGCTGAGTCTCAGGAAAGATATTCAGACTCTCTTGCTTTAACAGATGGTGCACTATTTTTACCCCCACCTGCTGTTACACTCGGTGGGGAGAAAGGCTGCAGCTTAATGGTCTCCCATGGGCTTCCTTTCCCTGACACGCTCCATGGCAGGTTTGAGCACACCTGGAGGGAGAGGCTTCAGTAGCAACACAGCCCGCTCGGTAACCCAGAAAAGAGAACATGAATCACAGAGTGTGCTTTAATTGTTTGAGAAAATTGTCGACAGTCAGCGGAAGACCTCGTTATTGTACTTGTCGTGGCAGTGACGGCCACGGTGGTTAAGTCAGACCCGTTCGCCCATCCGGACTTTCAGACTTTGTGAAAGCTGAGCGGTGCATGTTCGGAACTTACTTGACAGCTTAACTGTGAGAGTTGGATTAGATTTTTAGACATTCTCCTGATTTCGAACTCATTTGACTCCTTCTTAAGCTTTTAAAGTGATGATTATGTAAGAAAAGTCTAATGCTGCTTCCATCAGCTTTCATCAGATTTTTACCCATTTGTAGGTTATTTTTCATTTCTGCCTCTTCTTGCTTTGTAAGGAAGCTCTTAAAATATATGCTCTGCTTGAAGGCCAAAAAAATGACAAAAGTGGTATTTTTATGATTCATTTCTTTTCATTCACACTGCATGCACACGCAGTGTAAGTGAAGAGCTGTATGACTGTAAGAGCAGGTTCACATGACTCTATACAGAGTTACTTTTTAAATATTTCTTTAAACAACTGCTATGAGAAATAATAGAAACCTGGTCGTCATGAAATCTAATTTAAATCATTTTTTTTTATGCTTTATTATCAACAATACTGAAAAATGTTGCATTGATAAATAGATTGATTGTGCATGGGGTCAGTGAGTATTTTTTTCTTTCAAGAAATTATATAAATTATATATAATAAATACTTTTATTCAGCAAGGATGCATTAAATTGATCAAAAGTGACAATAAATACATTTATAATGTTACAAAAAATTCTGTTTGAAATAATACATCACATAATGTTCCTCAAAAACATTAAGCATCACATTGATGGTAATAAAAAATGTTTCTTGAACAGCAAATCAGCATATTAAAATGATTTCTGAATGATCATGTGACACTGAAGACTGGAGTAATGATGCTGAAAATTCAGCTTGGCATCACAGGAGTAAATTACATTTTAAAATATATTAAAATAGAAACCAGCTATTTTAAAGTAGGATATGACTTTTGTACGTTAAAGTCAAAATGACTGTTATATCAGTTTTACAAAATTGAAAAGTTTCCCCTCAAAACCTGATAAAATATCTCCAGGGCTGTGGGTACTAATAAAAGGCTGTGTGAAGTGTATTTCTGGGTATTTATATGTGGCTAGCAATTCTCCTCTTAGATCCCTTTGTTATTATATGAGCCTCATTTATATTGTTCTAATTTCTCTAATAACTTCTTTGGCAAGCATTAGGATCCTTAATTTATGTCGCAGTAGCAGGCTAAACGATCACCATTTAAGCTTTTATTATTGCGATGTGTTTACAGAAAAAAGACATCTCCAGTCCTTTTTAATGTTATGAGGTATGAGCAACAGATGAGAAGATTTGTGGCATTCATTTTTTTTCAATCTTTGCAAGACAGTAATTTATGTCGCAGTAGCGGGCTAAACGATCACCATTTAAGCTTTTATTATTGCGATGTGTTTACAGAAAAAAGACATCTCCATCTCCAGTCATTTTTAATGTTATGAGGTATGAGCAACAGATGAGAAGATTTGTGGCATTCATTTTTTTTCAATCTTTGCAAGACATCCAAGAGCCCAATTTTGTCTTGAGCTCTGGGCGGATCAATATATTGCATCAAGAATGTCCATCAGCATTCAGGAAGTTCGGTGGCACTTGAAATTAATAAAGCCGTGGCAATAAATCAGCGACATGGGGGTGATGGGAACGCGATGCTAAAAGATGATGAATTCAAGCTTGGCACAATGGAAACCATCAGCATAACAATCAAACTGTAAAAGATCCAGTGCTTTTCAATAATGAACTTTGCAGTTGCTCCTGTGACTCTCAGAAATCTAGCGTCAGATGATATTTGATGGGGCACTTTAGGGAAAAGAATCTAGACTTTGATTGGATCAGATGTAATGAAACAGAATTGATTGGTCCATGAAGAGTTTTATGCACCAGATCTCAGATTGACTTACACTCCAACCTCTTAGGCTTTACCTGCGAAACCAAATTACAGAGGTTAAACAAGAGCTGTTTACAGATAATCTGGGTCTGGGACCTCTATACATGATCTTAATAGGGCATCTTCTATAAATATTTACAAAGGCCATCGGGAGGCTATTACCGAAGAATTATTTTCGCCCTTTGAAAATCCCTCTTGATATGGACCGTGAAAAGTAATGGACATTTGTTGGTCAGTGCACGTTAGCGTCAACATGATTGATTTGAGTTTGGCTGGCCTCAGCTGGTTGATGCCATAACTACTCTTTTATGCTGGCAAAACCATATAAATCACATATATTTTATTTTATCACTGAACAAAGATTCTTCCGGGGGTGCAAATGCCAGCCAAACGACTGCCATTGAGATGAATGGGAATGCTAATGGTTGGCTTTCTCCAGGTATTATAGGCCTCTTTGGATTGATGTGGGCAGCCAAGCGTTTTTTAAAAGTTTCCAGATGACCACTTCCACGGGAGATCTTTTATTCTCCGCTCCTGCTCCAAATGCATCATTTGGAGAATCATCCTGGCTTCCCGTTTTCCTGGACAGGCTTCATACTTCACGCAACACAACATACGTCAATGGCGAATTATTTTAACTAAGCAGCCAACTCGTTTACATTCCAGGCCTCATGTCGAGCGGTGCGCTCTTCAGTCAATAAAACTTAATATCGGAGACATTTCCTTCAATCTCATCTCTCCTCCTCTTCCTCCACCTTCCTCCCTTTGTTGAACGGATCACAGTCATTAATCAGCCAGTATCAACAGAAGCTCAGTGAAGTTTGCTGAGGCTAAATTTGGGCCATCCATCACCCCGCTGGGTTGTCTCCTAATAAAAGGCTGCATACATTTTTCTTGTGTTCAGTGTGGCAGGCCCTGATAGGATCTCTTTGTAGAGTTTGGTCCACCCCTGATTCATTAGCTTGCAGAGTGGTAGCGACAGAATAAACGCCTGCTGGATGTAGATGCTATCGGAGTGTGATAGATACCCCTGCCTCTGAAATTAGGCAGGTGGACACAGAATTTAGAACGGAGCGGATCTCAATTGTGTGCTAGTCATTCTAATTCAGATAACTGTTGCAGACGTTTGAGAATGGGGGAAATATGACAAAACCTACAAAAGACCGGCCTAGATTTAGAACATGTGGTGCAACATTATGGTTTCTCCAGAGGTTAAACAAGAGCTGTTTACAGATAATCTGGGTCTGGGACCTCTATACATGATCTTAATAGGGCATCTTCTATAAATATTTACAAAGGCCATCGGGAGGCTATTACCGAAGAATTATTTTCGCCCTTTGAAAATCCCTCTTGATATGGACCGTGAAAAGTAATGGACATTTGTTGGTCAGTGCACGTTAGCGTCAACATGATTGATTTGAGTTTGGCTGGCCTCAGCTGGTTGATGCCATAACTACTCTTTTATGCTGGCAAAACCATATAAATCACATATATTTTATTTTATCACTGAACAAAGATTCTTCCGGGGGTGCAAATGCCAGCCAAACGACTGCCATTGAGATGAATGGGAATGCTAATGGTTGGCTTTCTCCAGGTATTATAGGCCTCTTTGGATTGATGTGGGCAGCCAAGCGTTTTTTAAAAGTTTCCAGATGACCACTTCCACGGGAGATCTTTTATTCTCCGCTCCTGCTCCAAATGCATCATTTGGAGAATCATCCTGGCTTCCCGTTTTCCTGGACAGGCTTCATACTTCACGCAACACAACATACGTCAATGGCGAATTATTTTAACTAAGCAGCCAACTCGTTTACATTCCAGGCCTCATGTCGAGCGGTGCGCTCTTCAGTCAATAAAACTTAATATCGGAGACATTTCCTTCAATCTCATCTCTCCTCCTCTTCCTCCACCTTCCTCCCTTTGTTGAACGGATCACAGTCATTAATCAGCCAGTATCAACAGAAGCTCAGTGAAGTTTGCTGAGGCTAAATTTGGGCCATCCATCACCCCCGCTGGGTTGTCTCATAATAAAAGGCTGCATACATTTTTCTTGTGTTCAGTGTGGCAGGCCCTGATAGGATCTCTTTGTAGAGTTTGGTCCACCCCTGATTCATTAGCTTGCAGAGTGGTAGCGACAGAATAAACGCCTGCTGGATGTAGATGCTATCGGAGTGTGATAGATACCCCTGCCTCTGAAATTAGGCAGGTGGACACAGAATTTAGAACGGAGTGGATCTCAATTGTGTGCTAGTCATTCTAATTCAGATAACTGTTGCAGACGTTTGAGAATGGGGGAAATATGACAAAACCTACAAAAGACCGGCCTAGATTTAGAACATGTGGTGCAACATTATGGTTTCTCCATAAAATCTACAGTGTAGATGTGATTACATTATGGTTTCTCTTTAAAATCTGCAGTATATATGTGATGAACATCAGTGTCTCTGTATAATCTACAATTATAAAGATGTGACACAACATTATGATTTCTCTTTAGAATC
The DNA here is from genome assembly GCF_001515645.1 of Sinocyclocheilus grahami. Taxonomy (NCBI): domain Eukaryota; kingdom Metazoa; phylum Chordata; class Actinopteri; order Cypriniformes; family Cyprinidae; genus Sinocyclocheilus; species Sinocyclocheilus grahami. The sequence continues at coordinate 580,582 of NW_015505676.1, forward strand.
TGCTTTATAGATGTAATGCAACATTGTCTTTTAGAATCTGCTTTACAGATGTGGTGCTACATTATAATTTCTCTATAGTATGTACTGTATTGATGTGGTGAAACATTCTCTAGAATTTTAGATTTAAAGTGTGCGTCCATATTGCATATTTTTAAAGCGCGAATCTCATACCTTCACCAGTCTTTCTCTAAATAATTTACAAGATGTGATCAATCCATGTATTACTGAATAAAAGAACATGTTTGATTGAAAAGAGCCTTTCAGACCATAGATGGCAGTAACTTACCACGAGCCTGTGCTGACCTGCAAAAAAGGAGACATTCCCTAATGGTTTGTGCAAAAGAGCCATGTTATGTCAAATTAGTCGCTTATTTCTTCTAAAATTGCAGTCCCAACCCACCACGCATTGCACTGAGGATTCAAAGAGCCGTCATTTAGTGCTACAAGCAATGTAATTACATGCAAGAGGAAAACGGGTCTTTCCACTTCCAAATGACTGGATTTTTGCAGAATATGATGTAACCTGAAAATAGTATTCACATTTTCAGTGACCCCTAGGCTCTTAAGATGTTTGAATTTCCTCTTCTTATATATATATATATGTATCAAGGTGTCATTTAAATGCCAAGATTCTTCTGGGTCTTTTTTTTACATTTACAAATCAATGTTTAATAATCAATAATAAAGTGTTTGTATATAATGATTTACAGAAATACATTTTATTTAAATATTAGGAACAACAAATTGACACAATTCTGCAAAGTGTAAAATAAATGTTATCTTCAGGGTTAATTCCATGTGCTACTGTAGCAAAAAAAAAAAAAAGACACCAGGCTAAACTAACACACATGGGGGTCTGAAATTAACTAACATGCTCTTTACACAAAGCCATTAGTCCCCAATGAGGAAGCAGCAAGCGCATGATGAATTAGGACGAGATAGAGAATAGTTTAAATATAGATATGAGGGGATGGAAGTTCTTCATCTTGTTGACACCACGAATAAGAAATGGAAAATCAAGAGGGTGGATCGATCAAACTGTGTGCTTGTGTAATTCCAGCTGCCCTCATCAGTCCATGGCTGGGTTTGGAATGGAATGCTAGTTAACTAATTGAATACTGCACAGTATACATTTGAAAACTGTAAACTAGATGTTTTGCTGTTATTAACTTGTCGAACTTCTCATGACTTCAATTTAGAAATAGATGTGTATATTTTAAATATGAATTTATTTTGCTTCATTGTTATTTTGCATTTTTAATTGAATTGCATGTTAAATTGACAAATTTTTTAATGATAATAAAATAATTAGTGAAAAAGTTTAGGACCTGTACTTCGTTGAATACATTGCTTTGTGGGATATATTGTGCAGTGTGTTGTATACTGCATATTTTAACAAATACTAGGTTATCCAGGGTATATGCATACTATATACTCTGGAAATAGTTATGTTGGTATGCTGTTCTGAACATAACCAATATCAGTAGCTTGATTAGTCACACTGGAAATGGAAAGTATAGAGTACAACAGTTGACTTCTGCAAGTAAAAGTTCATAAATTTTCTCTATGGGGGAACAGCTTTTTAACAATAAGTTATAAACCTTCAAAGACAGATCTGCTGTGAGCTATGAGGTTGTTAATTGATGGTATATGCATTTGTTGAGGCCATTAGCCCATATTATTTCAATTTATTTTCATGGTAATTGTGTTTAACAGTGCAGTTCATGGTGAAAAACTATATACCCATGATTCTGCAAAGAAATTGCACCAAAAGCAAGCAAACTGCACCAATAGAACTCTGGAGTGTCCACCCACCCCTATGAAACATTGCAAATGACACAATAGTGTCCCTACAATCTCAAACTACTTATATACACACACACACACACACACACACACATATAAACATATACCCCCCCC
>NW_015505676.1:584920-589157 GCF_001515645.1 Sinocyclocheilus grahami
TGCAAATGCCAGCCAAACGACTGCCATTGAGATGAATGGGAATGCTAATGGTTGGCTTTCTCCAGGTATTATAGGCCTCTTTGGATTGATGTGGGCAGCCAAGCGTTTTTTAAAAGTTTCCAGATGACCACTTCCACGGGAGATCTTTTATTCTCCGCTCCTGCTCCAAATGCATCATTTGGAGAATCATCCTGGCTTCCCGTTTTCCTGGACAGGCTTCATACTTCACGCAACACAACATACGTCAATGGCGAATTATTTTAACTAAGCAGCCAACTCGTTTACATTCCAGGCCTCATGTCGAGCGGTGCGCTCTTCAGTCAATAAAACTTAATATCGGAGACATTTCCTTCAATCTCATCTCTCCTCCTCTTCCTCCACCTTCCTCCCTTTGTTGAACGGATCACAGTCATTAATCAGCCAGTATCAACAGAAGCTCAGTGAAGTTTGCTGAGGCTAAATTTGGGCCATCCATCACCCCCGCTGGGTTGTCTCATAATAAAAGGCTGCATACATTTTTCTTGTGTTCAGTGTGGCAGGCCCTGATAGGATCTCTTTGTAGAGTTTGGTCCACCCCTGATTCATTAGCTTGCAGAGTGGTAGCGACAGAATAAACGCCTGCTGGATGTAGATGCTATCGGAGTGTGATAGATACCCCTGCCTCTGAAATTAGGCAGGTGGACACAGAATTTAGAACGGAGCGGATCTCAATTGTGTGCTAGTCATTCTAATTCAGATAACTGTTGCAGACGTTTGAGAATGGGGGAAATATGACAAAACCTACAAAAGACCGGCCTAGATTTAGAACATGTGGTGCAACATTATGGTTTCTCCATAAAATCTACAGTGTAGATGTGATTACATTATGGTTTCTCTTTAAAATCTGCAGTATATATGTGATGAACATCAGTGTCTCTGTATAATCTACTATAAAGATGTGACACAACATTATGATTTCTCTTTAGAATCTGCTTTATAGATGTAATGCAACATTGTCTTTTAGAATCTGCTTTACAGATGTGGTGCTACATTATAATTTCTCTATAGTATGTACTGTATTGATGTGGTGAAACATTCTCTAGAATTTTAGATTTAAAGTGTGCGTCCATATTGCATATTTTTAAAGCGCGAATCTCATACCTTCACCAGTCTTTCTCTAAATAATTTACAAGATGTGATCAATCCATGTATTACTGAATAAAAGAACATGTTTGATTGAAAAGAGCCTTTCAGACCATAGATGGCAGTAACTTACCACGGGCCTGTGCTGACCTGCAAAAAAGGAGACATTCCCTAATGGTTTGTGCAAAAGAGCCATGTTATGTCAAATTAGTCGCTTATTTCTTCTAAAATTGCAGTCCCAACCCACCACGCATTGCACTGAGGATTCAAAGAGCCGTCATTTAGTGCTACAAGCAATGTAATTACATGCAAGAGGAAAACGGGTCTTTCCACTTCCAAATGACTGGATTTTTGCAGAATATGATGTAACCTGAAAATAGTATTCACATTTTCAGTGACCCCTAGGCTCTTAAGATGTTTGAATTTCCTCTTCTTATATATATATATATGTATCAAGGTGTCATTTAAATGCCAAGCTTCTTCTGGGTCTTTTTTTTTACATTTACAAATCAATGTTTAATAATCAATAATAAAGTGTTTGTATATAATGATTTACAGAAATACATTTTATTTAAATACTAGGAACAACAAATAGACACAATTCTGCAAAGTGTAAAATAAATGTTATCTTCAGGGTTAATTCCATGTGCTACTGTAGCAAAAAAAAAAAAAAGACACCAGGCTAAACTAACACACATGGTGGTCTGAAATTAACTAACATGCTCTTTACACAAAGCCATTAGTCCCCAATGAGGAAGCAGCAAGCGCATGATGAATTAGGACGAGATAGAGAATAGTTTAAATATAGATATGAGGGGATGGAAGTTCTTCATCTTGTTGACACCACGAATAAGAAATGGAAAATCAAGAGGGTGGATCGATCAAACTGTGTGCTTGTGTAATTCCAGCTGCCCTCATCAGTCCATGGCTGGGTTTGGAATGGAATGCTAGTTAACTAATTGAATACTGCACAGTATACATTTGAAAACTGTAAACTAGATGTTTTGCTGTTATTAACTTGTCGAACTTCTCATGACTTCAATTTAGAAATAGATGTGTATATTTTAAATATGAATTTATTTTGCTTCATTGTTATTTTGCATTTTTAATTGAATTGCATGTTAAATTGACAAATTTTTTAATGATAATAAAATAATTAGTGAAAAAGTTTAGGACCTGTACTTCGTTGAATACATTGCTTTGTGGGATATATTGTGCAGTGTGTTGTATACTGCATATTTTAACAAATACTAGGTTATCCAGGGTATATGCATACTATATACTCTGGAAATAGTTATGTTGGTATGCTGTTCTGAACATAACCAATATCAGTAGCTTGATTAGTCACACTGGAAATGGAAAGTATAGAGTACAACAGTTGACTTCTGCAAGTAAAAGTTCATAAATTTTCTCTATGGGGGAACAGCTTTTTAACAATAAGTTATAAACCTTCAAAGACAGATCTGCTGTGAGCTATGAGGTTGTTAATTGATGGTATATGCATTTGTTGAGGCCATTAGCCCATATTATTTCAATTTATTTTCATGGTAATTGTGTTTAACAGTGCAGTTCATGGTGAAAAACTATATACCCATGATTCTGCAAAGAAATTGCACCAAAAGCAAGCAAACTGCACCAATAGAACTCTGGAGTGTCCACCCACCCCTATGAAACATTGCAAATGACACAATAGTGTCCCTACAATCTCAAACTACTTATATACACACACACACACACACACACACACATATAAACATATACCCCCCCCCCCCCCCCCCCCCCCTCAACACTCAAAAAAAAAAAGATGGACACACACACACATTTATATTCACAAGACACGTGAAGACCTAAATGACACATACACACACACACACACACACACACACACACTCAAACTCACGACTGTGTACAAAGACACAAAAATAGGCCATGCATTTATCTTAATGCATATACACCACCCGTTGCACCAGTCTTTAGATTGGGCATTTCATTAAAGCCATTTAGTAAACAGTGTTGTACCATTGTCTTTTTGTCCAATTTTAATTAAAAAAATATTTTTTTTGCTTCAAAACAAAGTTTAATGTTGTGATTCAGCTTGTAGCTGGTTGGTTGTTTCATTGCTTATAACGCTTTAATAAAGACTTCCCTATGGGAAAAATGAAAGGGATAGTTAACCCAAAAATGGAAATTCTGTCATTAATTACTCACCCTCATGTCGTTCCTCTTCGTTCATCTTCGGAACACAAATTGAGATATTTTTGATGAAATGTGACAGCTGTCTGACCCTGCATAGACAACAACGCAACTGAAATGTTCCCAGGTTCAGAAACGAGGTAAGGACATCGGTAAAATTGTCCATGTGACATCAGTGGCTCAACTTCAGTTTTGCGAAGCTACGAAAATACTTTTTGAGCGCAAAGAAAACAAAAATAACAATTTATTCAACAATTCTTCTCCCCCGAGTTACGTCTTCCGCCATTTGAGAGTATCACAACACATACGCACTCTTTCCCTTAACCGTAAACATCGCTGATTACGCAGATTACGTTCATGCTCGCACTTTCTCCTCTGAACGTAAACAACGCTGATTACGCAGATTACGTTCATGCTCGCACTTTCTCCTCTGAACGTAAACAACGCTGATTACGCAGATTACGTTCATGCTCGCACTTTGTTTCTGGATATTACATTAAGCATGCGTTGCTGTCTATGCAGGGTCAGAGAGCTCTCACATTTAATCAAAAATATCTTAATATCTTAATAGAAGATGAACGGAGGTCTTGTGGGTTTGGAACGACATGAGGGTGAGTAATTAATGACAGAATTTTAATTTTTGGGTGAACTAAACCCTTTAATGGGGTCCTATTATGCTCTTTTACAAAGTCTTGATTTTGTTTTGGGGGTGTACTAGAACAGGCTTATTAGAACAACACATTATTTTTCACATATTTTACATTATTACAACACCTCTCTCCGCAGTCTGGTATGAACGGCTCAAATAGTTCCTGTATCAAATGAAGGAAATACGAAATGTGCTGTGATTGGTTAGCTGGGCCTGTGTGTGTTGTGATCGGTTAGCTGGGCCTGTGTGTGTTGTGATTTGCTGGGCCAGTGC
>NW_015505676.1:591830-594888 GCF_001515645.1 Sinocyclocheilus grahami
ACCCACCCCCCCCCCCCCCCCCTTCATTAAAGCCATTTAGTAAACAGTGTTGTACCATTGTCTTTTTGTCCAATTTTAATTAAAAAAATATTTTTTTTGCTTCAAAACAAAGTTTAATGTTGTGATTCAGCTTGTAGCTGGTTGGTTGTTTCATTGCTTATAACGCTTTAATAAAGACTTCCCTATGGGAAAAATGAAAGGGATAGTTAACCCAAAAATGGAAATTCTGTCATTAATTACTCACCCTCATGTCGTTCCTCTTCGTTCATCTTCAGAACACAAATTGAGATATTTTTGATGAAATGTGACAGCTGTCTGACCCTGCATAGACAACAACGCAACTGAAATGTTCCCAGGTTCAGAAACGAGGTAAGGACATCGGTAAAATTGTCCATGTGACATCAGTGGCTCAACTTCAGTTTTGCGAAGCTACGAAAATACTTTTTGAGCGCAAAGAAAACAAAAATAACAATTTATTCAACAATTCTTCTCCCCCGAGTTACGTCTTCCGCCATTTGAGAGTATCACAACACATACGCACTCTTTCCCTTAACCGTAAACATCGCTGATTATGCAGATTACGTTCATGCTCGCACTTTCTCCTCTGAACGTAAACATCGCTGATTACGCAGATTACGTTCATGCTCGCACTTTCTCCTCTGAACGTAAACAACGCTGATTATGTCGATTACATTCTTGGGTACTCTCCAAAATGGCGGAAGACGTAACTCGGGAGAGAAGAACTGTTAAATAAATTGTTATTTTTGTTTTCTTTGCGCTTAAAAAGTTTTACCGATGTCAACTGTTTTACCGATGTCCTTACCTCGTTTCTGGATCTGGGAACATTACATTAAGCATGCGTTGCTGTCTATGCAGGGTCAGAGAGCTCTCACATTTAATCAAAAATATCTTAATTCGTGTACCGAAGATGAACGAAGGTCTTACGGGTTTGGAACAACATGAGGGTGAGTAATTAATGACAGAATTTTCATTTTGGGGTGAACTAACCCTTTAATGGAAAAAATGTCTCCAGAACCAAGGCCACTTAAATAATGTACTTTATAATTGAGCACATTGCATTTGTGGGATACAGTATTCTATGCAGGATTCTCTCTTGAGTACTGCACATTTCAGCAATTTAGTACAACATGGAGGCATCTATGCATACTTAAAATTTGCATAACGTCCACAGTATACACTTATTGCACAAACTGTACATGTAGTATGTCAGTCTGCTGTTTTGGTAAATGGTTTACCAACATTGAAGTGGAAAAACAGAAGAGGCTTTAAAGCAAAAGCGAGAAAACAAGTCAAAGGATAATGTGTGCTGGGAAGGACGGCCAAAATGAGGTATTTCACATTTTTCCCCTGGGAGGGCAATGACTTCCCAAACGTGTGCCGAGGTTTTCTGGCACGCTTGCGTGATTTGCAGTGCAATGACAGAGAACCGAATTATAAAAAAGTAAAGGATGAACAGACACAAAAGCCCACAAATACATGACATGACGGACTGTTTTCTCTTTCGCATATAGCATGGTTTTACCTGCACTTCCCCTCCAAAAGCAACTGTTTACCAAAGAACAAAGTGACTTTGCTTGTTACCCTTAGGTGAAAAACAAGTTAGATCGATGTTGAATCAACTGCAGTTATTGGCGTATTATCAATGTGAATAAAACAGGTAGAATGGATGTTGAAATTGCTTTCGATTGAACACCGGTGGTAGGGAAGGTTAACAAGCATTAAAGCTCCTTCGTGGTAATTTGATTGAATAAACCCCTGCATGCTAAACCAACCAGACGGGGAGAGTCTCCATCTCGCATCTTGAAAATGGCAGCACAAGACAGTTGAGAGAGTTTTGCGCTGAAGGTCACGTCTGGGTTGGGAGTGTCCTACTGAGAGCAGGCTGACACACCTCGGCCTCTGCCAATACTTCCAGCAGGGGGTCTTGTTTCAGGAAGTGATATTCGTCAGGTAAAGGTGTGAGGTGATAAGAAAGGGTGACAAGCCGCCCATATTCATACAGATACCATCTGCTCAAGTCTGACACGCCATACATAAAAATGTAAAATAAAACGCTGGCTCCCTAGACAGGCCCAAGGTGAATGAGGCAGACATACGCTCGATGGAGTTGAACTGTTTTAATATTAATAGTTACATCTCTTACGTCCTTTGGAGGGTAATGACTGTAACTCTGCCAAAATGACGTCAGTCAGATGAGAGGATAAAGAGTGGGTTATGTAAATGAACTCTTTGCAACCACAAATGTGACCCTGGATTTATACATCATCTGAAATCTGAATAAATGAGCTTTCCATTGATGTATGGTTTGTTAGGATAGGACAACATTTGGCAGAGATACAACTATTTGAAAATCTGGAATCTGAGGGTGCAAAAAAATCTAAATACTGAGAAAATCGCCTTTAAACTCCAAATGAAGTTCTTAGCAATGCATATTAGCAATCAAAAATTTTTAGGTTTTAATATATTTACAGTAGAAAATTGACAAAATATCTTCATAGAAAATTGATCTTTACTTAATATCCTAATGATTTTTGGCATAAAAGAAAAATCGATAATTTTGACCCATACAATGTTTTTTTGGCTATTGCTACAAATATACCCCAGACTTAAGACTGGTTTTGTGGTCCAGGGTCACATAAGGCTCTAAGGGACTATATTTAAGGAATGGAAAAAATATCATAGTTTTCCAAACCCATTTATTTTTGATTTTGACTTCTGCGGAACCAGTATTAATTTTAGAACTATTTATTATAATATTCATTTTATTTTTATATTTTCAGTTTTAATTTTAGTGCAGATTTTTAGTAACTTTGTAGTTTTTGACATTTTTACTACATTACATTTAGCTGTAATTTAATTTTATTTCAGTTTTACTTTTAGTAATTTTTGTACTCTTTAAACTTATTTCAGTAAGTTGCCAGGGCAACATCTAATTTTTTCATCTAATATTTTTATTTTATTTTATTATATATATATATATATATATATATATATATATAATTATAATTTTTTATGATTATATAAATGATAAATAGCG
>NW_015505676.1:595105-597738 GCF_001515645.1 Sinocyclocheilus grahami
TATATATATATATATATATATATATATATATATATATATATATTTATATAGATGCTTGACGTGACCCCATGCACAATTCGGAGAAAAGATGTCAACTCACAATTTTGAGTCAAAGGAGGCATAAACTCTGAAAAACTATGTAAACACGCAATTCTGAGAAAAACTTCTAAATTATGACATGCAAACGTGCATTTCTGAGAAAATAAATTCAGAATTATGAGATGTAAACTTGCAAACTCTTAATTGCAAGCAAAAAAAAAGTCAGAATTGTGAGGGAAAAAAAGTTGAAATTACCTTTTTTATTTATATTCTGTGGCAGAAATAAGCTTCCGTAGTATGTCACCCAAAGATATCATATGACTTCAGAAGATTAGGTATATGAATCAGGAGTCACACCAACCACTTTTATCACACTATTATGTTATATTGTTTGTCCTTTTGGAGCTTGATAGCCGCAGTCCTCATTCACTTCAATTATATTGAAAAGAGTCACCAGGATATTCTTCAAATATACACCTTTCCACAGAAGAAAGAAAGACCTACGGGTTTGCAACGACATGCGGGTGAATAAATGATGCCAGGATTGTCATTTCTGTGTGAACTCTCCCTTTAAAATGTATTTGTGTTTGAGGGAAAAGATCTCCTCCAGGCAGCCTGACACAGGGATTCAGTGCCGGTTCTTTTTTTAGTGGCGGATGAATATGTATGACATCATCTCTCTGAACGTATGCTCCGCATGTGTCTGTGCACGTATGGCTGTGTATGTCTGAGCGGCATCTTGCTGCTAACAAGAAGCTGTCCATCTCCTTTGTTTATTTGTGTGGCGCTGGTTGTTGCTTCAAGCTCAGGCCCAAGTGAGGGAGACATTCTGGCAGAAGCACGGCCGCATTAACATAGAGTGCAAAGCCAGGCAGGCAGACATTTCACAGGAGACACACTACAGTCTCCATCCTGCTGCTGTGGCAAAACACATGCAGGCCAGAGAGAAAAAGAACAGAGAGCACCGCAAACCATTCCTGTACACGCAAGAGCATTGGGTTTAATGCATGTTTATGTCTGCATTCTGAATTCAGTGTTGTTCAGTGCATATAAATGTGTTCAATCAAAAGCTGCTCTCACATGATATGGCAGACACATGCCTAGACTATTTAATTTCAGTCAAGTTAAAAAGAATGATCCGTGTTAAAAAGACTGCCTCGGAGAATGGTGTGGGATGATTGATAGCTTCAGCTACTGAAAAGGGTGGTGAAAGTCTTTTGTGGTTAAGGGGAGGTGACTTCGGTGGGGTCAACTTGTGAATTGGAGCGATATTGAGAGATCTCTATCACCATTGTGCCCTTGAATGAGGCACTTTCCAGCAGATTTCTCCAAGGTGAGCACTGACTGTAGCTCTACTGTAAGTTGCCTTGTAGAAATGAGAAGTTAGTCATAGAAAGATATACGCATTTAACATGCCTCTGTAAAGTAACCTTGTAGAAATGAGAAGTTAGTCACAGAAAGCTAAAGATTCAATTAAGAAATAATAAAACCCTACAGGTATAGAAATTATATTTATTTAGTCTATAAATAGCATACACCACACCAATATTTTATAGTACGTCTATATTTATATAAAGTTAAAAGCATAAATAATCTGTTTTTTTTTTACAACTTTGTATAGATATAGATACGCCACACCAATTTTTTGTAGTATGTCTATATCTATATAAAGTTGTAAATAAAACAAAGATTTTTTTTTACAAGAAAATACTATTTTAGTACTTTTAGATTTATGATTATAGTAATATTGTCAATAAATAGCATTTTAACACCACACCAATATTTTGTTGTATATATATATATATATATATATAGTACATTAATGAGGAAAAAAATTAACTTAAATGATTTTAGCAAATGGCTGCAATATAACAAAGAGTGAAAAATTTAAGGGGGTCTGAATACTTTCCGTACCCACTGTATATATATATATATACACACACACATATACATATACATACAATGTACAAAATGATTTTGAAGTAACTAAAACAAAGAAAAACAAAAGAAAATACTATTTTAGTCTTTATACTTCAAAATTTCATGTTTACTTCAACTTTTCATTGTGATTATTTATGAAATTTATCAGCAATTTTTTAATTAAATTTGTTTCAACACCATTTATTTATGTAATAATATATTATAATGATTTGCAGCGCTCAGTTTTTTTTTATAGGTTAAAAGGTTTTGGGTCTGTAAGATTTTATAAAAGTAATGCATTTATTCTATCATAAATACAGTAAAAATGTTATTGCATTATATCGTTCTAAAATTCTGATTTATGATAACCAGAAACATTTGAAAAAGGTTGTGCCGCTTTTGAAATTGTAAATATTTCTGTAAATATTGAAAATATTGGCTTGTGCAGTAAAACGTGAAATCGCGATGCCTTGAAAATGGACAAAACCGTTTTTTTTGACAAAGCGTGCTTAGGGTTCAGATTGCGCTATATGTGGAGAATAATGTACGGCAATCAGCTCTTCTTTTTAAGTGGCGTTTATCGGTTTTTGCAAATGAACTATTCAAATATATATATATATATATATATATATACAGTGGGTACGGAAAGTATTCAGACCCCCTTACATTTTTCA
>NW_015505676.1:597762-630393 GCF_001515645.1 Sinocyclocheilus grahami
TATATAGATAGATAGATAGATAGATAGATAGATACTATTATAGTATATTTTACTATAATAGTAAAATATTATATATAAAATATACCATCATAATATAAAATTTGTTCTAAAATAACACTATATATATTTTTCTTTCTTTTTTCATAATTTATACTGGTGAATGACAGATGTTACATTTGTGCCTGTGTGGTTGTTCTGGGTTGCAAACTATAGAAATATAGAATTGCCCTAATTCAAGCAAACAAAGAAGCAGATAAAAACCATTACAACAATTAAGCTTCTTTTTGCAGCTAAATATATTGAGTGGCTGTTCTGTCCAGTCTTAATCGGCCAAGTCATAACAGACCCAAACCATGAGGCTGTTTGAAATGGCAGAGGTTGTTTTTGTGGTGTTGTTGACCTCGGTGTGAGTGTGTGTGTGGGAGTGGAGTTTCGTCCCCTGTGGTGATTTCACAGTGATGCCGGTTTCCTGCCCTGATGGCTGCTGTCTCACTTCCCCTCAGGTGTCTGCTGCTGTCTTCATCTCTCAGAGTCTGTATCTGTCTCCATGCTAGCAGCCATGTCTATACAGTCCAGAACATTCTGCAGCTTAGACACACCTGTGCCGTGAGTCTGCAAAAACTAAATGTGTAAAGTTTAAATGCAAAGAGTAGCTAGAAAAGAAAAGTTTGTCTAGAAAACGTTGGCCATTCTGGGTGGTTGTCAGGGTGTTGCTAGACAGGTGTAAGTGGTGGCTTGTTATAGTCTTCTTGGTGGCTGCTAGAGGTGTTTCTAGGTTGTTTCTAGGTAGTACTGGCTGGTTGTTTGTTGGTAAGGTGTTCTAAGTGGTTGCTAGGGTGCTAATAGGCTGTTCTGTGTGGTGGCTTGTTGCTAGGGTGTTGCTAGGCAGGTCATTGCTTATATATATGGTTTAGGGGATTGCTAGGGTGCTTGTTGCCAGGGTGTTGCTAGGCAAGTCATTGCTAAGGTGCTCTAGGTGGTTGCTTGTTTGCTAAAAGACAGTTATGTGTGGTGGGATGTTGCTAAGGTGTTGCTAGGCACCTCATTGCTTGCTGCTAAGGTTATCTAAGTGGTTGCTAGGGTGCTGATTGGCAGTTCTGTGTTGTGGATTATTGCCAGGATGTTGCTAGGCAAGTCACTGCTAGGGTGTTCTGGGTCATTGCTTGTTGCTAAGGTGTTCTATGTGGTTGCTAGGGTGCTGATAAGCAGTTCTGTGTGTTGTTTTGTTGCTAGGGTTTTGCTAAGCATGTCATTGCTTGTTGCTAAGGTGTTCTAGGTGGTTGCTAGGGTGCTGATAGGCAGTTGTGTGTGGTGGCTTATTACTAGTGAGTTGCTAAGCATGTCATTGCTTGTTGCTAAGGTATTCTAGGAGGTTGCTAGGGTGCTGATATGCAGTTGTGTGTGGTGGCTTATTACTAGGGTGTTATTAAATTATTCCAGGTGGTTGCAAGGGTGCTGATAGACAGTTGTGTGTGGAGGCTGATTACTAGGGTAAGTATGAAATTGCTTGTTGCTAAGGTGTTCTAGGTGGTTGATAGCGTGATGATAGGCAATTGTGTGTGGAGGATGATTACTAGGGTATTGCTAGGGTGTTGCTAAGGTGTTCTAGGTGGTTGCTAGGGTGCGGATAGACAGTTGTGTTTGGAGGCTTATTATTAGGGTGTTGCTAAGCATGTCATTGCTTGTTGCTAAGATGTCCTAGGGTGTTGCTACGGTCCTGACAGGCAGTTATGTGTGGTGGTTTGTTAGTAGGGTGTTGCTAAGCAGGTAATTGTTAGGTTGTTCTAAATGGATGCTTGTTCTGGGTGGTTGATCTTGCTGTGGTTGTGCAGATACTGTATATGGACAGACAAATGGAGAAAATCCAGATGAATTGTGTTGTGTTTAGACTAAGAATAACAGACAGGAAATTTTGGCATTTATTTATTTAACAATTTCATTCCATACATGTGAATTAGGCTTAAAATCGAATTTCGAACCAAATGAATACACCAAGGAACACGTAAAAAAAAGTAAAGAAACCAAATGAGGCGTTTTCATTTCAGCTTGCTACAAGAAGCACAAACCCTTCGTGTTCTGAAGCCACTATCGTTTCAAGAGCTAGGGAGGCCGTTTCGCTTAAAAACCAGATACTCAATCTACCAGTGCACAGTATGCTACCCACTACATCTGCTTCACTGGCACGCAGAGGAGTTTTGCAACGTGAGAGGAACATGGTGAAATTTAAGTAGCGTTTGTCTGTTTATCTTTTACATTTGAACTACAGACGTTTCTGGACCTGTGTGTATTGTGTCGTCATCGGTGCAGCTAATTCTAGCAAGGTCATGCGAAAAACTGCGTTTCCTTCAAACTATTTGATCTTGACCTACTTGTAGCGTGTCTTTACTATGACAACTGCCCTCTTAGTGTAACTCATTTACAAGCTAAATTAGAGTGCATCTTTTTCTGGTCTAAATTTCACAACGGATCGTTACAGCAACTGGAGAGCTTTGCTTTATTATGCAGCTGTGTTTAAACAATATACAGCTTGTGTGATATGGATTGGAAACAAGCATATATACACACACTGGCATGAGCATTAAATAAACACTGAGATATTAGTGTGATTATAAGGATGTTTAAAACGCAGCATGATTGAGCAAATATAAATAAATTGGTATGATACCTGTATGTGTTAAAATAGAAAGAAAAACGCTTCATACCTGAGATGCAAAAAAATGCAGCGCATTACAATAATGCAACCGGGTGACATAAATTAAAAATTTTGATTAACAGTGTTACAGTTTCTGTTCTGGCCAGTTTGTTAAAAAGACTCTTTGCTAGATGTTCTTAATACACAAATTATTTTATTTCAGTGTATGAAATATTTTGAACTCTAAACCTTTTCAGTAAATGAAAGTTGATCAGAGTGAATGCTTTCTACTTTTTCACATTTCACTGTGATCATAAATGGTGCATTTTAGGGAGGCTTTCATTATTCTGCCAACATCTGCCTAATTGGTGTAGTCTATATTTTTATAGGAGGAGGAGAAATAACCCAGGTGCATTTTATTTAAACATATGGAACTTTTTTTCCCCAAATCATGTCTGTATCCACAACATAGTGAAACAGCAGTTGTAGATGAATTGTCTCTTGCAGGCTCTAAAAAATGTTTCTGACAAAAACCTAAGCTCTGTTCCAAAACCTAGTGAGATGCCTACACAGGGAACATCATTGCTCTAATGGAATCTCATAAGTGACCAATTCAAATTAACACACCATAACTGATTTCAGTACAAGCTTGCTGTTAGCATGTTTTGTAAATTCCACTGCAGTCACTAGCTGAACAAAAAACATCAAACTGGAAATGCGTTGGTGCATTAAAAACGTGAATGCGAGGTGACAATATAACATGCAATTTATAAAGGCGAGTTTGAAGGAAAAGAAACAACCAGGCATTGGGTGACCAGTCGTCGCTGAAACAAAACAACACAAAGCTCCCACTACAAACAAAAAGGCAATTATGGTGATAAAAGAAGCTGATTTATTTGTTCTTAGAAACGTTGAGTATGTCCTGTAACTGGTCAAAATCTGAGCAAGTGGATATATTTTCTTGATAATAGCATGTGATTTACTGACCACAAAGGCAGCATTAGGTCAGTGTCACAATCAGACAGACAAGTACCAAACATTGTTAGCAGTTATTATGCCAGACAGACGGCTTTCAGCCAATCCACATAACAAGAGAGGAAGTAGAAGGAAAAGAGAAATAAATTAAAGGTAATTGTGGCTTGAGTAGCATGTGAGTGGTTATGTTTAATTTCATAAGGCTTAAATAGTTTTTTTTTGTGTGCACTGATAAATGGTTTGGCCTTCAGAAGTATGTAATCTGACTGATAACACACAGCCCAGTGACTCTGTCAAAGGATACCATATTCCTAGCCATTAATATATTCACACATATTAGGGATACATGTGACGAGACAATTACATTTGAGTAACATTGTATATGGAAGTGATATGTGTTATTGTGGTGCATTAAAATGATAAAATGTAAAGCTTGACCATCTGTGGGTTTTATAAGCTTTGATATGTGAGAACGGAGACGGACTGCGAAAGCAAGTTTGAACACTAATCGTCATCATTTACAGGAAACGAACATCAGGTGAAGGTGATTTAAAAGTCTCCCATTCAACAAACACATAGCGTTGCTGTTTCATTAATTATTCCACTGCTGTCACAAATGCTGTCAATTGGTTTTCAATTAAGCAAAATTAAATAATTTACATTGCGAGTCGAACAAAAACATTCCTTCAAAAATGTTTTACCAAAATGGGATACTTGTACAGTATATACACGCCTTGAGCTAAAGCAAAGTTTATGAAGTTGTTGAGAATCTTTTATTGACAAATAAGATGGAAAAAAAAATGAACGATTTGTCCCCACCAATATTTAGATCAGCTAATATACAAACTTGATGGAATTAGGGATCCCAAAGTCTAACAACAATTTTCACTAGTTACCACATTTAGCAGATATATTATACAGCCTTAGCAAGGTTGTCTATTCATCATAGAAATCAACAAAAGAATAGAAAAAAGATACCGTAATTTCAAAAACACTTCCAAACATTAACATAACCTGTGACTTCAGTGAGCGTAAAGCGTACTGATGTCCAGTTTGGGTAATGAAAGTTAGTTATTTTTACTTCACAATTGCTGTATTAGACTGATTCATGAGTTGATGCGAGTCATTTGTGCTTATGTTTTGATTGGCCTAAACCTCACGCTGTAAAATGAGTGCTACACATGGGCAACGTTCTCTCAACGTTATTATAGTGTTTAGGTTAGCATAAAACGTTTTTGGGATCTTTAATGAACTGTATATATATCTGACCAGTGATGTGCAGGTTTAGGAGCACTGAAATAGTTGCACACTACTTGTTTTTGTTAAATATCACTTTCTGTGTGTTGTGAGATTTCTTGTGTTCGGCACAACGGTTGTGTAAACAGCTGAAAGGATAATATATATTTGTGGATCTGTTGTTATGAAAATGCTGTGTATGGGGGCCGATCAGTGCAGGAATAGACAGACTGCTGCAGAACCAAGCAGCATCATATACTACACAAACACACAACTGGGCTTGTTCTTTCTTTCTTTGCCTGGTTGCTAATTCACTAGCCTGCTATGGTTTATTTGGTGATCAGAGTTGGTAAACCTAACAGTTTCAACTAATTTAAAAATACAAGGTGATTTTCGGTGGAACACACTGAGACCTTCTGTGAAGCTATTCATTTACGTACCAATATCTACAGTTCAAGTACAAAATACTGATTTTAGCCATAGTGTGAGCTGTCGGTTTCACATCATGTAATGGTAATTTGGAAAATGGAGCTTCGCTACTGATAACATTATTAACACCTAAAAATCTGTAGAATAAAAAGGGAACCTCCCTCCCTCCAAGTCTGAGTATATGTTTACTACTGTACATCGTTTTTTGGGGGAGAAACATCACAATAAATGGATTCAGCATGAATCACAACCAAAAACCCAGCACAAAACATTTAAAAAAATCATAACGCTGAAGATAAAAAGCAAGCAACCAATCAGAGGCCTGACAAACATGAAGGCATTGACTGAAACTCAGAGGACATTTGTATATTTAGGCACTGTGAGAGGATGAAGGGCGAGTCCTTACTGAAAAATGGCTGCAGATTATTTTCTTTTTTTACATATTTGGAGATTTTGACTTTTTTTTACCACTTTGGGGTGTTTTACAGCTATTTAATGATTACAAAAGGTGACATCTTCAGCAAATAAGATGCTCGTAAAAAGTAGGAGGTGAGCTGTTATCGAAAAAAGCTAAAGAAATCCAAACTGAAATGAAAACAACAAACTGAACAGCATAGAAGGGTGAGAAGAAGCTTCCGCTGCTGTCTGAAGAAGTTCCTACACGGTGCAGGGGAAGGAACGAGAGGAGAGAGAGAGAGAGAGAGAGAGAGAGAGAGAGAGAGAGAGAGAGGAGCGCACCGCCACACACAGTATAAATGAAATACTCTTTCTTTTCCTCTGCGTGTGCGTGGTTGCCGTCAGCATTGATGATGGCTGTGTCTGCATCTGGGGCGTCATCCGCTCCTTTGGCCTCGTTTGTCAAATACGTGCCTGAAAAACACAGGATCCCGCGGCTATCTGAAGAAGTGCCCACGCTGCGTGGGGGAGAGAGCGAGAGGAGAGAGAGAGAGAGAGAGAGAGAGAGAGAGAGAGAGAGAGAGGAGCGCAGTGCCACTTGCAGTCTAAATGAAATACTCTTTCTTTTCCTCTGCGTGTGCGTGGTTGCCGTCAGCATTGATGATGGCTGTGTCTGCATCTGGGGCGTCATCCGCTCCTTTGGCCTCGTTTGTCAAATACGTGCCTGAAAAACACACACAAGGTCTTGATTTGAAGATATTTTTAATGTCACTGCAACTTTACAATACCTATTTATGTGGACTCTGGTAAAAAAAAAAATAAAGGGAACTAATAAAGTGCTGGAAACTTCAAAATGGCAATTCTATGTAAGAGAATTACTAAGTCCAAAAATCTGTTGACCACTTGTGAAAATGCAAATAATTTTTATGCACTACCTGTCAAAAATCTGCAATAATTATGATTTTGTAATGTCTCTGAAAGAAGTATCTTATGCTCACCAAGACTGCATTTATTTGATCAAATTACAGTAAAACAGTGATATTGTGAAATATTATTACACTTAAAAGAACTGTTTTCTATATTTTAAAATGTAATTTATTCCTGTTATGGTAAAGCTGAATTTTCAGCAGCAATTATGCTAGTCTTCAGTGTCACATGATTATTCAGAAATCATTCTAATATGCTGATATTCTAATATACCAGAGAATATAATTGTAATATTTAATACTAATAATGTATATAAAATGTTTTACATTTTATTTATTTTATTAAAATTTTAATAAATATCTTTTGTTTTCATTAAAAAATATTATACAACTTCAAAATGTCGCAGTATTTTTTTTTGCACCTATTTTTCATTCATTTTACAAAACCTTCTTTTGTTTTGATGATGTATTTTTGAGTATTACTGTGTCTACATTTTACAGAAATGTAAGAAAAATCGTACCTTTATGCCGTGCCAGGTAGCGTCCCAATACAATAATCAAGCACAAAGTTGCAAAGACGACAACAGCGACAATTCCACCAATCAGAGCATGGTCTGGCGGGCCTGGCAGGGCATTAGGATCTGTAAGAGAGAGAAAGAGGAGGAGGAAACATAGTTGGTGACCTTTCTCATTTCATCATACTTTTTTTTTCCCTTCCGAAACATCAGAAGGTTGACAACAAATATTTTGGACTAAAGCTTTAGCCCTCTCCTGGTCAAGGAGTTTAAAGTCTGTCTGAACTGACAGGTCGAGCCATATGGTGGTCTGACAGGGATCTATGCATGCCTAGAATGAAAGTAAAGAGGAAGACATGGGCCACAATAAACACTGTGTCGTCAGCTGCTCGTGACTAACAAACATACACTACATGGTCAAAAGTTGTTTGAGAAGGGTCACAAATTTCCTAGAGGACCGTCTTTACAGAAGCTGCAGAGGAAGGTCAACTTCCTATTAAAGCCAATAGTTTTGAGATGTAATGCTCAACATGCATATACATATTGGTGAGGTATTTGGGTATCCATATACTGTACTTTTTTGACCATACAGTCAAAATGGCATTTTTTCAATGCCATAGAATAACTATTATTTTCAATGAACAGTTTTTAAAAGAATAATTTTTCAGTGTAACGATATAAAAAACCTAAAGAAACTTTTTCCACTATTTGGAATGCAAAGGTTTGGATGTTGAAAGTGCTTCATGGAACCATAAGGGGCTTTTGCGCCAGAGGAACCTTTTCATAGTTCTTAGAACTATTGGTGGAAGAACACGCTTTTTGGCATGTTTGTGCCGCAGGAGCTAGGAACGTATTTAGTTTTAGAAACTCCATTTGGGGGAACTAAATGAGCGCCTACTTTAGAGTAGGGTCTAAAACCGTTCTATAGGAACTACCAGTGATGTACACTCTTAAAAATAAAGGCGCTTCAAAAGGTTCTTCAAGCGATGCCATAGAAGAACCATTTTTGGTTCCACAAAGAACCATTCAGTCAAAGGTTCTTTAAAGAACCATCTCTTTCTTACCTTTTTATAATCTGAAGAACCTTCTTTCACCACGAAGAACCATTTGTGAAACAGAAAGGTTCTTCTGATGTTAAAGGTTCTTTATGGAACCGTTTAGACAAAAAGGTTCTTCTATGGCATCGTGAAGCACCTTTATTTTTAAGAGTGTAAGTGTACGCTGATTGGCCAAACGCATACGAAAACACCGGTTACCCTGCATTTTTTTGAAATCATGAGTAAAAAACATTTACTCTGATAACGGCATTTACCTGTTATATGTAACACTGCAAGCTGTCATAGGAGATTTAGTCAGATTTTCATGCTCTTTCAATCACGTAAATTGTGCATTTACATTCCATCTCCGTTATCACGAAACTTACCATGCTGGTTAGTTCTTAGAACCCAGTTCCTAGAATTATGTGGTGCGAAAGCCCCTATAGATACCAAAAACAGAAACTTTATTTTTAAGAGTTTACAGAGTAGAATAAAGCTCTTGGTTACAGAAGACAAGACCTGCTGTTCAAATTGTGGGCTACTTCATTTCATCCCCGACCAGACAATGCTCCTGAACCTCCAAGAGTATTATTCATTTATAAGATGGGTTCATCTCCTTTCTCTCTCTGAGCTGTGGTTCTTTATTATGTCCCTGCTTAGTGCCATTTGGAGTGGTATATTATAATTGACAGCATGCGTTGCATCTGCCACAGCGTGTGCGTTTAATCCGGGCTGTGCTTTGTGCTGCGGGAGCTTCCTAACCACTGCCTGCAATTACTGTATCAGCCACACAAAGCCGGGATAAACTCAGGGCCAGAGAGGCATTCAAACAGTCCATCAGCTCTCATTTCGGTAATGGAGAATCCCACCTCAGATCGACATCGGCTGGGCGCACCGGCTCCATATCCCTCTGATTGACATCTCATAGACTGGCTGTTTTTTTCGCTCTCTCTCAATAATAGCATTTCTTCTCTTTGTTGTGTTTACAGGAGGAGTATACAAACCTACAAGCTGCATCTGACTTCCCTGTGACAATCAATCACAATAAAAAAACTAAATATGTGCAGATCTCTATCACCCTTTTAGCGGCTTGCTGAAATATGAAATGTGGAGTGGCTACTCGTATCCGACAGGCGCATGTTTCTGAATTTCCAATGGTGAAAAGCTATGGTATTAAACTCTCTACAATTTTATGACATCAATAAATCAAACTTAAGTCCCAAAAAGTATCGCCACTACAGGTGTGTGTGTGTGTGTGACTTTAGTTCAGCTATCAAAACAGCCTCACCTTTATGCCTCTTCAACCAGAGTTTTCACACTGAACTCTAGTTCTCAGTGATGTTTAACTAGGAAAAGTAACAAAACAAATTCTTGGCACTGCTATTCTAAATATCAGTACTGTGTTCACACACTTTTGTCCCTGAACATTAGACTGTGAATCTCAAGTACATCCCTCAGTGTTGTGATAATTAGCCCTTCTCTGTCCTCACTCTATTTTTATCAACACACAGTGGGGTTGCCGTGCTGAGTGTCGTCCTATAGGGCGACTCCATTGACACTGTGAGAGGCCTGGTAATCTCTAACTATATTAAGGATAATTTCTACAGTTAGAGAGAAGGAGTTACATAGTTCATTCCATTAGACAAAGCAAAACAAGTGTAGCATGCAGCTCCAGATCTCACACTTTCCCAGTGTGTGAATTATACAATGACTTTCAGAGGGGGTGGGTCAACTTTTATAGGATTTTTAAATACTTTTTAAAAGTCATTTTCAACTTTTTGAAGTCTGTGGTTATGCAACTCGTATTGTCTATATATATTCTTTCAAAGAAGTGATAAATAATGGAAAAGGGGGAAATGTCACAAATTAAACAGTCTAATGTTAAGAAAACCACATTTTTTCCTGAATAATCATGCAACGTAATTAATATATATACACTATATGTGTGTGTGTGTGTGCTGGTATACAGTGGGGAAAAAAAGTATTTAGTCAGCCACCAATTGTGCAAGTTTATGAGGACTCAAATGTGTATAATGACATGGGTACTACAACATAACAAAAATTTATGAGGACAGTTCCTGTGTCCCCGTAAAAAAAAAGACTTAAAAAACATACAGAACGGTGTCTTATGAAATTAAAAAATTGCCAGTAGTTTTCTGTTAGGGGTAGGGTTGGTGTATGGAGATATAAAATACAGTTTGTACAGTATAAAAACCATTATGCCTATGGAGAGTCCGCGTAAACCACAAATGCAAGTGTGTGTGTGTGATCAAAGTCTACCAGGGTCGGTTTACTTTTTTAATTTTCAGGGTATAAACTTTTAAGGTTTGTCTTATGCAACCTGTATTGTCTTGCGGTATCCCAGTGTCATAACCACTTGTAATATTTATATAATAGTATAAAAAGGCAGGAAAACTTGAAGACCAATTTTAACCATCATCTAATTTTAAGAAAATGCCACAAATCAAAAACTCTAATTTTAAGAAAACTCTACAATAATCATGCTACTTAATCATTAAAAAAAATATTTTTAAAAAGCAATTTTTATGTAGTGTTCAAAATCCTCTAGTGTCGAACATCTGAGGAAACGTTCCTCATATAAATATATACAATGAAAACTATTTGGATATGTACTTTACGATCTTTCATTTTGACTTTCTCTAGGTTGAGCTCAAGCTTTAACTTCTTCCCCAAACCCCTTGCAATTTGCACTCTGCACTTGGCTTACTATTTCTCTTTCTTAGCTTCTCATTTTCTGTCCTTGTGCACCACATGCAGGCTTAACTCATCAGAGCATTTGTCCTTAGACACACAATGGGCTTAACATAGTGGGATCCACCAGCAGAGAAGTGATATGTTTCCTCTCCCCCAGCACACATTATCTTTTAATAAGGCCTGCGACAGTCCTTCCCTTATGATCTAATATTGAAGCACCGCGCACGCACATTCCTATTTTAATATTCAGAATTTCTTCCCCTGACCCCTGCATTGTGTGGCTCTGGCAAATGTAACAAATTAACGACAGTGAAACCGCACCGCTCTGATGGTGTGGGATATAAACTCGCCAGCGGCGCATCTGAGAAGAGGTTTTCAATCCAGCAGCGGCTAAACAACATTGAAAACAGCACTAGCACCCAGCGCACACGAACCCTTGCGGTCACATTAATTCTTAAAGGAAACGGTTTCAGAGGAGAAACATGCAGGAAGCAGTCTTTTAACAAATCCACATGGCAGGGGTCATGAACAGGCCTCGGGGGGCAGGAGCAGCAGGGGCGGCCATGTTGTGCTCTTGTCGGGATGACATTTCAAGGTGAGCGCTACCATTAACTCCACATGCTAATTTGGGAGACTGGCACATGCTGTCTGGGAGATTATTTTTACGGTAATCTCTGCGATATTTGTATAAATGCCTTAAAGGGAGACGGTGAGCGTGGGCTGAGTGTAAAGTGAATGTAGAAAAGCAAACGTCAACGCTTCGGTGATCTTTACATCGGTGAGCTATTGAAGGACAGTGACAGAGAAAGTGCTGAACTGGAAAGCTTCACCTTCATGGTACAATCGAACACTGGAAATTAACATTTACAGGGCGACTGCTGATGTGCTTCCAAATTGAAAGGTGCAGAAAGACGGTTGGCCTACCGAAAGAATTGTAACATATCAAAACACTGCCCTCTATGCGGAAGGCAAATTCAATGGAAATCTCCCAATAAATCACCTAATATGAAAACCCAGCACAAGCTATTCAATGACATTTATGATTTCATTGCTGTACGCAGGATTTGCTCTAACTCTTGGATTCAAATGTTCCACCACAATCAACCAGAAGCAAACCAAATTACGCATAAATTGTAAAATGCAGTGGAATGGAAAGATAGTGTTATTAACCAAATTATGAGTTTAAGTGTGAGCTCATTAGACTTGATTAGAAACTCTGCTGGATATTGAGCTGTTTACCATAAGATACATCAACATTAGTCCTCTGTGTCTGAGAACATCTGCAAACCTCCACATTTAAAAGGGTTTTTAAAAAAAACATTTAAAAGGATTTAAAAATGTATGCCTCAGAATAAGGTTTATTTTGCTCATATTTTAATATTTTAGAGATTTTTATTTGCAAATTTTAAATGTAAGTGTAAAAATAATTTTCTCCTGTTTAACGTAACATGCAGCGATGACTATAAATAAGCCATTTCTAGGTACATTGTAACCAGTGGTGTGACTTTTAAGCGGGAATATCAGACAGAGTAACTTTAACCCTTTTTCACTTCCATTTGGTGACTCCATTTGCACAGAAATTGCACACTTCACTTTCAAATACATATAAAAGTTTATATTAAAGGTATAGTTCACCCAAAAACGAAAATTCTGTCATTAATTACTCACCCTCGTGTCGTTCCAAACCCATAAGACTTTCGTTCATCTTCATAACACAAAGTAAGATATTTTTGTTGAAATCCAAGAGCTTTCTGACCCTGCATAGACAGCAATGCAACTATCACGTTCAAGGCCCAGAAAGGTAGTTAGGACATGGTTAAAATAGTCCATGTGACATCAGTGTTTCAACTGTAATTTCATGAAGCTATGAGAATACTTTTTGTGAGCAAAGAAAACAAAAATAGCAACAATTTATTCTCTTCCGTGTGGATGTTCTGTCAGAAACAGAAGATTAATGTTGACTTATATTAGGGTAAACGTGCTATACTCCATTTGATAATGTGGATGGGTTTTGTGGACAAAAAGCATTTTTCTCCACTGATGATTATTTAAAAAGCTACACCAGCTGAGAAACTGCCATTGAGATGAATGGGAATTCTAACGGATGGCTTTCTCTAGGTATTATAGACCTTCTTAGGATCCGCAAGCCTGCAGAAACAGGTTAATAAAACATCCTACAATTATTTTATGAGTATTTTACAGTCTCTTGAACAATCTAAAAGCATAGCTTTGGCTGATTTCACAGTTAATGGGCACTACAGTGTCATTTCTTTCTAGGAAGCCATATGAATATTCTGCCTCAGTCAGACTTGAAGATCTTATAGTTCCTGTTCTCTTTCTGCATGTGCAGGCTCACTTCTCTTCATGACACATTGCAGCAGTAAAAGCCAGCCAATTAAATAATATTAGATGTCTCTAGGACTCTGTAAATATATAAATAAAGATAAATAATGGCTTAATGCACTGTTTATTAAGTCAATTATTCCCCATTTTCTGCTGAGAAAGAACATTTGACAATTGCGTCTAATGGAAAACTGTTACCAGGAAGAAAAAGAGGCTGTTATATTCGAGCTGTGTGGCCCTCATGAGGGCTCAATCTAGGAAATAAACATTAAACATCCAAATCAACCATTCCATCAATGCAGAAAAGAGAAAATAGCTAAATGCTCCTTGTCTGTCTTTCACATCCCTTTGCCCAGCACAGCAACCTCTAAAAATGACCTGTGAGTCTTTAGAGGGCTGATTTACATACCGGATGCTCTGGAGAGTTGATCTAATGCCAAACGAGGGCAAAGACAGGCCGCCGAGTTGGTCAGCACAGTTTAATTAGATTTTCAAAACTAATTACGGCTTCTAATTGTGGTTAAAAAGTGTGTCTGGAGAGAGACAGGATGATTGAACCCAAATAGGGAGAAAAAAGAAAACAAATACAGGTGTTCTCCACTGAGAGGCACGAGAAGGCAAGTCATTGAATGATTTGGAGACTTTACACTGTAACATTCATAATTAGGCCATCGTGCTTCAAACTTGATCTGCAGTGAATGGGAAATGGCGAGTGTTCATTTCAGCAAATCAAAGCAGCTCAGGGCTTCCAGAGGATTACTTAAAGTGTCTCCTTTCCACGGAAACAAAATGAATGAAGAGAGTCTTATTTGTAATTCATATTCGGTGGTAGAGTTTAAGGATTTTTCTTTTTTCCTTTCCTGTTATATTTTAAATTGTTACCATAAGTCTTCCCTCGACATGACTTAATGTGACAGATCATCAATAACCGCGTTGCGTGATCGAGGAAAAAGACCTTTGCATTACATTTTAATTCCTCCTGTGTTGTGTCATTTTCAGAAAGGAGAGAGAGGAGGGCGCTCAGGACTCCTTTCTCAATATTTAACTGACCCTCCAGGGACACGGCAGCTGAAACTTTGACTTATCCATTTAAACAGAGCCGGCTTCTGCTGGTGTCCTCTGGCAGCCCCTCCGAGGAAATGCTTTTTCATTCTGGAGCACACCTTTCTTGGAGTTCAAATCAATAATTCTGAGATGTTCATTGATATGAAGTTCAAAATCATTTTTATCCTATTGAGAATAAGCAGCAGGATGAATGATTTCCAAGATGAAATTCTCCTTCGGTGCTTCTAAAACCCTATTCGGGATTCGTTTTCTGGATATATGTCTCTAAAGCAACTGTCTGTAATATTTAGTGTTAATTCATACAGGATAAGTAATGTCTGTAAAAATCTCAGAGATGGACTGTGCCCAGGGGCACTGCAAATATTATATATTTTTTAGATATCTTAAATTCCACTTTTTGGGGAGATAATAATTATATTTTAAGAGCTTTGCTGCTGTGCCAAGAAAGAAAATTGCAGCAATTTTGAAGACTTTTAGACCAAGCAGAAACCTCTATAAACGGTCATTTACTATGGCTAATGGTCACTTACCTGCTATTTAGCAAGGACAAACAGGACAAATATTAAAGTCACCTAATTAATATTCATAAGCCAAGCTTATAAGATTTATAATAAGTTAGAATGAGTCCATTTCACATCATTCCTAAACCCCTAGTTGTGCTTACTGCTTTTACGCTTTGACATCACACATAACTGACCTATCACAAAATGTTTTTCACTGTGTGTACTAAGTATGCAGGAAATATTAAACATGAGCATATATTTCCGGTTAACTGGCAAAACAATTATTCGCATTTCAGACAAAATGTAGCCAAACAGCAATTGTATATTGTACTCACACATTTAAAAGTTGGGTATATTTGCTATTTTTCTTGTTCTTATTCTTTTTGTTGTTAGGAAAAAAAATTCCCTCCATCACTTTGTTTCAATCCTAAAACGACATGCTTGTGTACTCTTTGCACTTTGCTAAACAGAAAGAACACAATCCTTTCTATCTCTTTCACATGAGTAACAAATGTCAAATGCATTAAGGAACCATATGAAATTCATTTGAAAGGTTTTTTCCTAATTTTCTTAAATAAATGTTTTCGGTTTAAGGTTGTAGCATCATTTTTACAAATGTTTTTTATACAAAATCATCACGGCTACTTCGTCATTTTAATCATGCAGAATTGCCTTGTGATTCACACATTCACAGCTACAAGCAGTCATGTGACTTGAAGAAATAACTCAAGAAACTCAAAACGTGGCTCTAGCACTAATTGGATGAACAAAGCTTTCCAGGGCTGCACATACTGCTTGCAGAACAGGAACAAAGTGTTGGAACTTGCAAATGACTCTCTGAGGATTGCTCCTTTGTTTGCTTCTTACTGGGATTACAGCCCATGAACAAGGCCGTATCCAGGCCACAACTGACAGGCGCACGTCTGCCTATTACGCTCCTGTGGTGTGGCCATGTTGAGTAATTGCTGGGTTTCTGGTCAACGCTTCAAGAAACATATGTTCCACTCCGCACTGTGAGACTCCTTGCAGGAGGCTAGTAGTCTCCCGCCATGTATAACGAGTCTTTTTGACAAAGGGTCTTGGAGGAATCCACAGTGACCTACAGCGGAAATAATAGGACATAATTCTAAATGTTTTTTTTTTTCAAGCCAACATATTTCAAAGCTTCAAAATCTTCAGTACTTCCACGATAGCCCTTTCTCTGTTTATGTCCTGGAGTTAAATCCAATTAAGCCGGGTAATTCTTGGCAGACGCTGGACAAGTTAAAAAAGTTTTGTAATAATTTAGCAAAACTGCTGCGCTTTGTTGTCCTCTCTTTCATTTCTGGCCTTGGCTAATGAACCCAGACCCAGACCCTCCCTAAAACAGATAAATTTCTGCACTTTCCTCTCCCTGTCTAAAGACAAAAGGCATGACCAATCATTATCCCTGTAAAAGTGTCTCCGTGGGACAATAACGGCACCGGGGTCTACGGCAGTGCGCTTTCATGCTGATTATGAAAAGTGAGCTGTAAATATTTTAAATTCTCAGCATCCCCGGTACTTTATTCAACCTTTCAGCTTCATAAGGTTACAGCTAATTTGCAAGCCATAAAAACACATTTGGCAGATTTAACAGGGACGGGAGAGGCACTGATGGCATTGTCTGGGCCCCGTGTTCCTTTGAGGAAGAGTTATTATTCCCATTAAGCCTGGCAGAACGATGAGGCCAGAAATTCGCCACTGGTATGCTCCCATTGATCGTGGGCAGGAGAATGAGCTGCTAATGCATTTAGAGAAATAAGATCTGTTAACACCACAGACGTTCAGCATTACAAGCTTGGAGAGAAATCCTTTTCGACGGAGGGAATATGTGCGGTATTTCTTCACAAGTTGCTGATTCCATTCTGGTTTTAAAGGATAATTTCAGCATAACGTGGCATAAAACTGGGATATCTTGAGGAACAGGAACATACTGATGCCGGATAAACTTTAATCTTGTATCAAAGACAACAAAATCCCATGTTTAGTCCAAGTTATCCTCAAATTTAACCAAGTAAGCCACTTTGAAGAATGGAACCGTGAGAAACAATGATACAACACAAGCACAGCCTTTCTGTTTTCGTGTACAAACTTCCCTTAAAGTTGCACCAACAGGGCTGCACCCCTCACAGGTCACACGGAACTAGGTAGACATTCAAACGACCTTATGGAGAGTCCATGGGGAGTGTGAAATTTTTTTTGATACACCTTATAAATCACACTGTCTATATTTAGCTGAAACATTCATAAACAAGAAACAAAACAGACCCTGATACCCCTGAGACTGGACGTTCACTGCAAGGGTCTAAAGAACGCTTATGTCACATGGTACAGGTATGCCTACAGGCTTGGCGTCAAGGCACTTAACCGATGGGGACTGTTGTTCAGACCCTCTAAAGATGCACAAACTCCAGGAGAGAATATAGTTAAGGTTAACCAAGTTGAATCTAATACAGATTGCCATGTACTGACCCCCAAAAGTTGTCCCAAACCCATATGCTGTCTGATGTTATGATATATGGCATGCAAGTGAAAACTGCCTTGGATGCACAATTGGTTTGAGTCATAGCTTCAGCGGAAGGGAAATTATGTAAAAAGCGATTTTTTTGAGGTTGTAAAACAAAGATCATTAGAGTACGTTTTACAAGGAAATACTGTTTTAGTGTTTCTACTTCAAAATTTCACAGTACATGCCATTTCTTTGTAATTATTTGTGAAACTTAGTTTAACGAGTTAATTTGCCCATATAATCTTAAGGGAATTGTGTGTAAACTTATTTGGCTTGCTGTCCACTGATGAGGGGCTCGATGAAGCAGCTTCAACTCGAGCTCTGATATACCCCCAGGGACTTGATATAGGATGATTACGAAGGGCAAGGTACCTAAGATGAAGGTGGAGTTTTGGGGAGGTGGAGGGATGCTGGAACAGCTGAGACTGGAGAGAGGTAAGCAGCTGCTTATATACTCTGGCTGTTGATTGAAAGATTAGATGGGCTCACTCCTCCCTAACTTACGTTAAGGAACTTCATATCAATTTTTGAGTGAAAATTGTTTTTGTTTTCTAATGGAAAGAAAATAATAGCATGCTGGTTTGAAATGACAAAAGTCTGAGTAAACAATTAAAATTTAAATTTTTTGTTGATTCATACCTTTAATAAGATGGGTTTAATGACACACAAAGGGCTCAAATTGTCACATCTGAGATGCTAGAAATCATGGTTAGAACAAATTGATGATGGAAGGAAGAGATAGGAACTTAACGAGGACACACAAAGGTGCAGAGTGACTGTTGAGTACAAAAACACTCCAGATGTCCTTGGAGCTGCAGACTTCAGTCAGAGTAAACTGGCTTGGGGAAAAGAAAGAGAGGTATAGGGATGTGTGAGGGAGACCAGGTGGAAAAAGAGGAAGGGCAGTGGGGTTGTACAGTACCTCTGTTACCGGTGACAGCAGAATTGAGATGCTTGGAGTCTAAGGGACCTGTAGTGTCTGGGAGGGTGGGTGCAGGGGAAGTTGTGGATGGTGACGATGTGGTGGGGGCATCTGTTGTACGTGACAAACAACAATGACAACAAACATGTAAACAAAAAAAGGACGGATAAAAGACAAAACAATAATGACAAGGGGAAGAAAACATTCCTATAACAATCGAACAAATGCAACACAATAGTTGTCATGCTGACAGAATGCAAATTAAAACTGAATGGGTTTAATTTAACAATGCACACATGAATAAATTATTAAAATAAACGACATGTACAGTACAGCTGACATTCCAGAAATGTATGCTTTTCTTTATGATGTTTATGGATAATGGGTTTGGTGTGTGTATAATATATCAAACCATTCACGACGGTAGCAAAGTGACAGTTTTGTTCACAAAATGGTAGGAAAAAGCAAGCCGCATACAGGGAGAAAAGCATCAATATTTGATGAACTATCAAAAGCGGTCTGCACAGCCGACATGCTGGAGAACATGTGAACAATCACCATTAACAAGCCTTTTGTTCCTGATCGTATATTTTTATATCAGGGCAGTTCAGAGCTCAATGTCAGTGCATCTTTAAAAATATAATTGAGCTAATCATTTGGTGTTTTCTTTGACAGGAGGTCAAAAGACGTATGCCCAGTTAACATGCCATTATCATGCTTTTTTATAGTATTTAGTTTTACACTTGTAATGGTTAACCCTTACTAGATGGGTAAAATTAATTAGGGTAGGGTGACAGACCAGATCAAAACTGTTCAAAATATTAATAAATACTGCACAGACAGCTCAAATGCCAACTGCTACACATTGTTATATTGTATAATAAATTGTTTATGTTATATTTTAAATATTACATAAATTTATGCTGATAATGAAAAAGCATTAACATATTTGTCGAATGGAGTCAGGATCCATCCCTGAATGTTGTTTCATTGTGTAGATGGGGCCAAGCTAAAATGTTCTTACGCAAAAGCAAAGTTCATACCAATCTATTTTAATTTCATACAATTTCAAGGTGCAGTTTAAATTGAGTGATTTATGCTTTTAAAAACAGCAGGTATCATTCAAGCCTCTTGAACGTGATTCTGGTTCCACAATCAGCTTAATGCTGGCAGCCGCTTTGCATGCATAAAGCATGTTTAGCTCAATGATAAGGACACGAGAGGAGAGTTGGGCTCAAGTTGATAAGCTAAATCACCAGTCTGGCTTCGTACTAATGGACTCAAGCAGACAAGCAGAGTAATCCAACTGATAGCTCAAAATTGCACAGCAGCTACCAACTCTGGCTAACTAGAAATTAGACAGACAGCAGTTTGCGGCTAGATGTTTAAATCCTCTGAGGAATGAAAATGTGAGTGGTTCCTGACCATGCTAAACTTGGGCATTGCTAGGCGGTTACTAAGGTATTTTGAGTATTTTTTAGTGTGTTAGGGGTTTCCTTATTGACTTTGTTTCAAGCGGTTTTATTGTCCAATCATGTTGAAAAGTAATAGCAAACCATATAATTTCATGTATCATTCACATTTTTAGCACAAACAATGCAGGATGAATTACACATACTGCATTGGCATAGTTTAATACTTTTAGTATTAAAAAGGGTTTGTTGATATTCCTAGGGTTATGAATTTCAACAAATGCTCTGAGTAACAGCAATAGTCATAGTGTTTGTCTTATCAAACACCACTACTGATGCCTAGAGCCTTGGGAGTTTTTAAAAAAAAGGATCAAATGGGATAT
The DNA here is from genome assembly GCF_001515645.1 of Sinocyclocheilus grahami. NCBI lineage: Eukaryota > Metazoa > Chordata > Actinopteri > Cypriniformes > Cyprinidae > Sinocyclocheilus > Sinocyclocheilus grahami. The sequence continues at coordinate 617,782 of NW_015505676.1, forward strand.
ATTTTGGGTTTCCAAAGTACATTATTCATAATGCATTTAGTATTGAATGAATAAAATATTTATTTTTTGAAAGTTATTTAGCACATAACAGAAGATTCCTGCCCAGGGATATGAAGAAACACTTCAACCAACCAGAAAAATGTGCCAAGACCTTTATTGTCATTATTGTTCTAATAATAAAATCCTGTGTGAAAGCAGTTGATAATTTTCTAAAGAGCAAGTCATTTTGCACAAGATTTTACTATTATAATGATAATTTCTTTGCAGGTGGCAGGGTTGTAAGCATTTCTCTGTATGGTGGAAGTGTTTGAGTAATGTTGTGGATGTTAACATTTATATATATATATATATATATATATATACAAGATTACTATGCAGAGAATACAAATAAGCCATTCATTGGCTGATTTCTCCAAAAAGTACAGTTTCACAACTATAGCTATCACAACATTGCTGTTTTTGTTTGATCATCCAGCCAGCTCAGCACAGCAACACTAACTCAACCAATAGAGTGAGTGTGTTATCGGTGTGACCAACCAATGATAGACAGCGAAGGTGTTTGGGAAACTTTTAAAAACATAAAAGTTTAACAGAAATTGTTCTCATTTTAAAGTGCAGCTTATGGAACTAGAACTAGACAAGATCATGAGATTTTGCCTTTGATTTGCGTTTGGGGATTCAGAGATTTATTAAAGTGTTCAAACCTGTTCAAACAGTCTAGATACTATTGGCTAATATCTAATACTAATATCTTATTTAAATGTCATGGCCCAATTTTAATTAAGGGTGAGATTTGAATAATAATATTGACTATACTTCTCACTCAAGTACCCCACTGACATGGCAGCCCTCTGCCTAGAATATAAAGTGATCGGCTGCATATTGAACAGATAATATTGCGTTTTCAATTGGAACAATACAAGGTGATCTGATGAAGGACAGTGACCATTATACTGCTCCAGGTTTTGCGCTAATCACTGTTGGAAGGACAGCATTATGTTTTGCCATTTAAAAAGACAGTAATGAATTCAGACATGGTGCTTTATATTTGTGACACCCAATTAGCTTTTTATTCCTACAGAGAAGGTGTCAGTTTTATAGTATCAACATCATTAAGAGCTTTGGTTCTCCTTGTTGTTATAGTGTCCTGACATTTCAATGAGCCACTGGCTGGACCCCTACACTGCACCATAACGGCTAATTAAATCTTCTTAAGACGCCCTGTGGGAGGATACAAAAGCCGAGATAGAAGGAGAAAGTGAGAGAAAAGAAACTTCTCGAACTGAGAGGTGGAGGAAGAGTTTTCCAGCCTGGAGGGGTTTAGTGTCAAGAAGGCAGAGGCACAAGAAGCAGGGGGGCTGGAGAGACTCTTCCGCTCGATGCCCACAGTCATATCCATTCTTAGCCTGTGAGCGTATCCGCACAGCTGCCTCTGATGAAAGTGATGGCAGATGTGGATGCAGTGTAGCCTCTGAACCTCAGGGTGTATCGAGACCCATCATGCTTTGCTGTTATGCTAAGTGGGTGAAACTCATTCTCTTAAACCAAGTCGGAGAAGGACAGAAAAGTGGGTTGCTGCATATGTACACATTGTTTGTGCAGGATTTATGATGAAGAGTTGATCATATGCCTTTGGAAAATTGTCACTAAATTAAAGGAATATTTCAGGCTGTTAAAATTCTGTCATCATTTATTTATAAGTGCATATGATGTTCTTTTTTCTGTGCAATATAGAAGAATGCTAACTTCTGCCAATATTAGGAATTAAATTAAATTAATCCATAACTTGTATGAAGTCTACTGATACAGTATGATTACTTTGTGTGATGAACGGATTGAAATTGAATACTTTATTCACTCTCAAATCAAACCAAAAGACTGGTCAATTCGCTCATAGAAAGGCTTAAACAAATATGCTGTGCAAAATAAAGCTTGAAAGTTTGGGTTTTCATCGATTTTTTCAGAATACACACAAAAACAGCTGACATTGCTGAAAATATTTTCTTTTGTGCTTTACAAAATAAATGAAGTCATACACGTTTGTAAAAACATGAGGGTGAGTAAAGGATGACATAATTTCCCCTTTTGGCTGAATTAATCATTTAAACTAGATCTTTTGGATTCTTCAGGCCAGCAATCATTTCAAGGCATTTCATCTTTCAATGGCTTTAAAAAAACATGACGGTTATAAGCAGGGTTGAAACCTAGGTTTAATTAGCGACGCAGATGCTTTCCAAGAGAGCAGCAAGAAGTGTGTTAGCTTTAAGAGACATGTTAATGTTATCTGTCTGTCACTCACCTTTAACAACCAGCTTATATTCAGCATGGCTGGTGCCAAGGTGATTGGTAGCTTCACAGCGGTAGGTGCCATTGTCTGTTTTGTTCAGTGCCATGAAGGTGAGCTCTCTTCCTTCAACAATCACCCGCTCCAGGTCTGGCAGCTCTCCTCCGTCTTTAGTCCAGAGTACTGGGTCTGGCCTGATGAAAAATTGATTTTTAGCTTCTAATTAAAAACATAATTCAGTTTCTTTTCAATGATGGGACACTCGCCTAAAAAGGTCATATCACATACTTTTTAAAATAATTAGATTGTATTTATTTATTTTTATTATCTTTATTTCGTTTTTAAATATTCCATTCTTCAGTAACAATCTTTGGCGCATTTGGCACAAGGATGTGCAGAGCTGTAGGTGCTACAAACAGCCTGTAACAACACAAGGTTTGGCAACCTTGGTTTTGCTTCATCATTATTACATCACTGTGACTGGGTAGACTGAGTATATGTACCCCGAACAGGCATTGTTGACATGGATATGAGTGATAATATGTTTGCATGAATTCAGATGTATTAATATATTGGAATATTATGGAAATACAGAGTAAGCCATTTTTGCAGCTTAACTGGCCACAAACTTTTACAGTGAAAAGTTCTGAAGGGTTGGAGTTCTGAAAGTTACAGTGTTTTCCTAGTACAATGGAGACTTTTCACGAAAGATTGCCTTTCCTTAATCTCAAACGATCAAGGAAAATTGGATTCCTTATGATATGACCCCTTTAATTCTAATATCAATGGAAAGACAACATCACAAAGTTACAGCAAAGGCTTTGAAAATGCAAAATTCACTGAAAGAGTTTTAAAGTTTTTAATTTTGGCTTAAAACTAAGCAATTTTGATTATCCAAGTTTATCAAAGATTTCTCAGCCTTTTTCTTTGGGAATATTAGAAAACACTGGCCTTATTTTAGCTATAGTTGTACCAATGGCTAAGAGCTTCTTAATGTTGTTTTCCGTGTGAATTTATGGTTATATATTCATAGCTGTTTAATTTCAACAGAATCACGTTTATGAGTCATCACATTAATGCAAGCATGTGGTTATAAGCCGCTAGCCGCAGGCCTGCCCACAGGGCAATTTCTCCTTGGTGCAACTTTCCAAAGCTCTTTGCAAACATTATAATTCAGCGAGATGCTGATAAATTGTGGATGCTTACGAGGGGTTTCCATGAGGTACACATTCCAGTTTGAGGTACTGTCCCTCCAGTGTGGCTGGTATGGAGTGTTTGATCTCTACATAGGGAGCATCTATGACAGAGACAGAGATGAACAAAGAACTATTGTTTCAGACAGCAGCATCCAAGCGGAGGAATGACACTCGATGGAGATCAAAAGGTAAATTATGTGATGTGTTGCTCAGGCCCAAATACTCCACTGCATCTCAGTAGATTGATTAAATGTCAACACTTCAAAGAGAAACTCTAACGCGCAAATTATTTTTGTCTGTAATTATTGCATAACCTTTGCATCACAACACCATATTTCAGAATTAAAAGTTGCCAAAATTACTTTTCATAGTAATTTTAATAAGTCATTGAAAACTCAATAAAACCAAAAATTACGTCTAGCTTTTAGCTTCATTTTGATCAGTTTCTTAAAAAACAGCTCAACTCATTACTTAGTAAAATACTTCAAGCTGTTTCACATTTGTAGATTTAGGTTTATAGTAAGCAATATAGTTTTCACCATTGTGGGATGTTGGTTTGAGTCGTACTCACAGTGGACTTCTAAAACCTGTGTTGTCTCTTCATGGGTGGCAGTTAGGGCCACGTGGTCCACTCTACAAGTGTAGGCCATACCGTCATCATGCCGGTTCACCTGGAGCTGCAGGGAACTCTTCACTGTGAAGGTCTTGCCGCTGGCATTCACCTCTTTGGCACCTAAAAGAGGCAATAAGAACAGCATAACAAAGATGAAACATGTTTGTCATGTGTTTCAGAGTTTCACATAAATTACAGTCAGAGTTACAGTGAGAACTTGAAGTATTGTGAAACACAGGGGTTCAGAAAGATGCACCACTCTTTTTTAAGACTTTACCTTTCAATAGAAAACTTTAGTTGTGTGAAGACAGAGTTGAGTTGCATTCATTATTTCCACCCACTGACGCACATCACTGTGTTTGGAATGCTCTTGAATCCTGCCTCTATCTTTCCTCACATCCAAAACTGGATAAAACTGGTAAAAGTAAAACTTGAAATCTTATCTGACTCTCTCAAAGTCAAAAATATTGATCCAGTTCTTGTTTTTTTGCATTTAACTGAGCTGAATTCACATGGCAAATGAAGCACAAGTTACTTTTTGTAATTGCGGCAGGTTCATTTCATCAGTTTACAAAGTAAATCCTCACTGAATGTTAATTTAGCCTACATTTTCTTCTATAGAATTAGGGTTGATGTATAGCGTTGCACATGAGCCATTTATCAGAGTAAAACAGCTCTCCTTACTCCTCTCTGAAAACTCCATTAGTTGAACAACAGATTGTGTTTTGTTTTGTTTGTTTCAATGTGTTAATGGCTTCTGCGTTTACAGGCGTTTATTCTGCACACACCGCTGTCTAGTAGCACTTACAATACAAATTAATCCACTGCATCTCAATGATCTTAACAAATACTACAATTTCTCATAAAAATATTATTATTGAATCTTTAAGAGTGTAAATTACTATTTTACTTTTATCAAACCGTTGTTGAAACAAATGTGAGGACAACACAAAAACATAATTTTATCCAACAGCAGAATGTAAATGAGAACGTAAAATCCAGCACACTCTTTACATCGAATCGCCATATTAAACACTCTTAGAAGAAACAGTTCTATCGAATTTAAAAGGGCTCTATAACTCGCATACAATTTGGAACCTTTAGAAGTTTCCATATGCAGTCAAAGATCTACATAGAATCTTTCAAAACACATTTTAGGGATGTTTTCTATACACCAGGATGCATGAACTACCTCATTTACATCATAATTTAATTTACTTTAAAATCTTTAAAATGTAATTTCAACTGTGTGGTTCCTGAAACACAAAGGAAAAAAGGAATAAATTAGTGCACCATGCAAATCATGTTTTGTTGATTGAGTTTGTAGATTCAATGATAGAATCACAAACGACTTCACTCCTTCCAAAACCTTCAGACTCAGGTCCAATTGTAAGGTACGAATCCACACAGTTTTCGCCTATATGAATCATTTTATTCTTTCTCTCTTTCCATTTGCTCCCCCTCACTTTCTCTGCTCCCTGAATCACTCCTGCTATCACTGCCAAGCTGTCAGTCAGCTTCCTCTGGGGGTGTCGCCACCCGCTCAGGAGCATTTGAGCATGCAGAAGATATCATTTAGAAACCTGAACACACACACGCACTCACACATATATACATGCAGAGAGGAAGGTACAGTTCTATGGCATTCTTCCTCTTGGGATGCTTATGGGATGCAGTCAAGAGGTTGGGGGTAAATTTTTATTCCGGATATACAACAAACAAACAGACTGTTAGTCTGTTCACAAGAGCGTTCAGATGAAGAACACTTTGTATGGCTGCGAACGGAGCGAGAAAACTTTCATTTGAGAGTAGACAAACACTCTCAGCAATTAGTTGTGGAAGTGGGAAGTCTGTTCCACCCCATGGTTAGATCCTGTGAAGATTCCCAGCATGCCTTAGAAGTTTCTTTAGATCAACTCCAGCGCACGATACCATTGGAACAACTCAGTAGCAAGTGGTGGTCTTCTGAAAAATGAAGAGGAATAGTCCCTTTGCTGTGTTTGGGATTTTTAGTAAATTCACCTTCCTGTTATTTTTAATAATTATGCTGTTTCCTAGTTGAAAGCTTATGGGACCCCATTTTCTTTAAACTATCATCAAGCAAACAATATTATAACAGTCTAGTTTGATCAGTATAATTCAATTTAAAGTACTTTACTGGCATGACTGTGTTTATAAAATCTGATATTTTTTTATATTAATTTTTGTAAATCTTTTTTTAACCTATTATTAATAGTCACTTTATTTTTATTAACAGGCAAGCATAACTGGCACATAGGTGCACCTTAAATTTACCTGAGCTGCTTGTTCGCTAAAAATATCTCCCTCACAGTTTCCAGTTTAGGGTTATTATTTTATTCATTTCCACCATTTTGACCCATTTCGATTTGCAGACCAATTGTGAAAATGATAGACAGACATTATTGCATTGACAGGGTAATCACCCAATCACACACCTTCTCTCACGTGACTTTTCCCCTTAATTTTGCCATCCCCCCTCACACTCATGCAACACTTTAGGATCTCAACGAAATGAGAACATCATCTGCTTTCTACTGATTTGATTGCCTAAATCTATTATGCCCATTCCCCTACATCGTCTATTTATTCATCTACTCATCCATTCATTCAACAATCCTTCCATCCTGGAGAAAAAAAACAGCATAACGAGGGTTCAGCAATGTCTACTTCTATTGTCCCTCTCAGTAAGTTAGTGAGTGGGTGAGAGGGGAGAGATTTGCCAGCAGACAGAATTGAAATTAAGGTCAGCATGTTTTACATTAATATTTATGAAAGCAAACCAGTAATAGAAACATCATCACAGACACACACTCACCAGTGTGCACACACACACAAGCTCTCATTTAATGCACACAACAACGTTAAAACTGTATCTAATCTTCATTACACACACATCAGCACGTGTAATTACATACATTACACATACATTCATACATAGTTGGATGCAATATAACGTGACTCAATTTAATGTGAAATATTGCTAATTTTCGGATTTAAGGCTGAGTGTTGCTCTCCTTCTGGAACCGGAATGCTTTCCTGGAACTCTGAGATAGCTACGGCATATGGTGAGCCCAGAGAGCAGCCGAGAACAGGAAAGAATAAAACGTGGGGTGAGATTAGCATTTCATTTCAGCTGTGAGCAGTTCTGAATTCAAATGCTGTTTTCCACCTAAAAGGAGGTATTTAGAACAACAGGAGGCACAAAGGTGTGCAGCTCATCTCCGCCGCCTCTACCCCATTTTGCAAGCCCATTAGCGAGAGCGCAAGAGGGATATAAAAATAAAGAATGAAAAACATAGAGAAAGAGGGGGAGAGAGAGCAAAAGCATTCTTTATCCGATCACCGTGAACTACTCTCAGGCTAAACACAGTGGTCACTCCTAGTGGATGGAGGGATATTTATGTGTGTATTTGACTGAAGTTGGCTGTCGGCTGTGTGTTTGCATGGGTAGAGCTTAAATTCAAGGCAGTGGTTTTGAATTTCCTCACAAAAATTGTCAGTTTGTGTTTATTTATGCGGCATAATCTTCTGCCTGTGGTGAGAGACTCAGGAGTTTCTCCACACGTGAGAGGAGCTCTGCAGCGAGCGACTGAATGCCCATCTCATCTATCTACCGCTAATCCTAATGTCCCAGAGACATGAGAAACGATAACGACAACATTATTTCAACAAACACCCCCCAATCCCCAAGCAGGATCACTATAAATATCAGTTACTCATACTGCACGGCCCTCTGCCATGGCTCACTGTTCAAATATCTTTCATAAATGGTCAGTGTGGGTGTCAATGTAAAAGCACCTTCTGGTGCCGTGCAATTTTATCTCTCTAATCCACACAAACAATCTCCCTGCTGGCAGTTCTTTCACTAGGGTCAAATACGCTAGACTGAGATGGGATTTGTTGATGCGATTGTCTGAGCCTGGTTGGAATTAATGATTGTGTTCTTACATACACACACACACACAAACACACACATTTTCTGACTGCTAATGTGTGATGATATCACCTCCTCTAGGACGCAACTGCACATTCACAGGATAAGCCGTTTTATCAGTGTTACTATGGACTCGCCACAGGTGGCAGAGACACACTGGTAGGCACAAGCCACGGCCACACCAGGTTTTGGCCCGCCCACAATAACCTGTTAACAGCTTGGGGTGTGTTTCCCAAATCCATTGTTATCCAACTGTTGTCGCCATTCTGTTGTTACTGAAAGTTCGATGATTCTGCGGTTTCCGAAACCATACTTTCAAAGAATATTGCAAACAGCATCGCAAATTTGTGTGGTTGGAGCTACAGCTCTTGACTTGGAGTGTCGTTTCTGGAAAGAATCGTTAGCCAACTGTGGTCAAAATTCTGATGTTACTAACATAGTTCAACGATTCTGCATTTCTCAAAACCATAGTATCGAAGAATATTTGCACACAGCATTGCAAATTTGTGTGGTTGGAACTACAGCTCTCATCTTGGGGTGTGTTTCCCAAAAGCATTGTTAGCCAACTATGGTTGCAAGTTCCTTCATTACTAACATAGTTCAACGAATAAGTGCTTTCTGAAACCATAGTTCCCAAAAACATTTGCAAACTTGTGTGTTTGGAACTATAGCTCTCGACTTGGAGTGTTGTTTCCCAAAAGCATTGTTAGCCAACTATGGTCAAAATTCTGACATTACTAACATAGTTCAACGATTTTCCATTTCCCGAAACCATATTTTCAAAAAATATTTGCAAACAGCATTGCTGACTTGTGTGGTTGGAACTACAGCTGTGTGTTTCCTAAAAGCATTCGTAAACAGCATTACAAAGCTGTGTAGCTCTTGATGTGAGGTGCATTTCCAAAAAGCATTGTTAGCCAACTATAGTCGCAAGTTAGTAACGTTAGTTCAATGATTCTGTTTCCTGAAACTATAGTTCCAAAGAACATTCACAAACTTGTGTGTTGGAAATGCAGCTCTTGACTTGGAGTGTTGATTCTCAAATACATTGTTAGCCAACTATGGTCGAAATTCTGATGTTACTAACATAGTTCAATGATTCTGTGTTTCCTGAAACTATAGTTCTAATGACGAAGGTGTGACCATGTTATTACGGTTTCGAGAAACAGTCATGATTAGTATGTTAATTTCTTCAATGATGCATTGCACTACGCTGGTTAAAAAACGAACAGCACTGCCGTTCAAGAAATGCACCCCTGACCAGTAAGTAAAGGGTTAGTTCACCCAAAAATGAAAATTCTGTCATTAATTACTCACCCTCATGTCGTTTCAAACTCCTAAGACCTTGGTTCATCTTCGGAACACAAATTAAGACCATTTCAGTTGCGTTGCTGTCTATGCAGGGTTAGACAGCTCTCAGATTCCATCAAAAATATCTTAATTTGTGTTCCGAAGATGAACGAAGGTCTTACGGGTTTGAAACGACATGAGGGTGAGTAATTAATGACAGAATTTTCATTTTTGGGTGAAGTATCCCTTTAAAGCTCCGCACAGGAATCAATCAAAAGCACAGTAATCTGATATTTTTAGGGCAGGATTGATGCCATCTCTGACCTTGTAATGAACCTTGTCCTAATCTCTATTAGTAAAACTGACCAACCGCCACATTTCAAACCATTTTGCAGTCTGGTACATATTGACACGCCCAGAAATCAATCAAAAGCACAGTAATCTGATATTTTTAGGGCAGGATTGATGCCATCTCTGACCTTGTAATGAACCATGTCCTAATCTCTATTAGTAAAACTGACCAACCGCCACATTTCAAACCATTTTGCAGTCTGGTACATATTGACAATAACTTCATGGTCACCCTGCATCCTATCTTGAAGTGTCTGATGTAGGCCATGTTGTGTTGATCAAATACTTCTAACAAGACAGACTTTACCATCTGAATGACCTCTCTTTCTTCACACGTTAGAGATTATCCAGCTCGTGCGCCGCTGTGAAGTTGGACTCTGATTCCCGGCCCCCGCAGCCAGGATGAAAGAAGAAGCTTAAACAGCGAGGAGCACTGCGTGTTCAGACTCAGTGGCCATCGTCGCTCTCCCTGCCTATCATAAGCAGTGCTAAGAACTTCTCTCTCTCTTGTTCGGCTTTGAGCTTTTATCTAGGCACCTGGGCGTTTGTTTTCACCAGCCAGGACTAAGCAGATGTTTTGTGTGTAACTTGGTTGTAGCTTGTAGGCACTGACCACTGTGAAACACAGACAAAGAGAGCAGCCAATTTATTTACACACAAACAACCAATATACACATAGTTTCAGTTATATGAATGTAGTTTCAATTAGATGTACATTTTCTGAAGGTTTCTGAGTGGTTGTTCGCTAGGCTGTTCTGCTGGTTGCCAGGCTGTTGCTATGTGGTTGTTAAGGCAAGACACCACAGGTAAACTGGGTAAAAAATTTTACAAATAGATATCACCACGATTTCCCAGCTGATTTTTTTACATTAATTGCAAACATATTTTCAAGGGGTTTCACCATGTTTTTAAGAAAAAATAAATGTTATAATATCAGATGAATGATATGAACACCCTTCCATGAAAACCTTATAGACTAAATATAATACAGACTAAAACTGTAACTTTTGTATATGTAAGTGCTTCTGAAATGAAGATTTCGGGTTTAGTGCATTCTGAGAAAATGCCTTTAAAGATATGTAATAATAATAATAATAATAATAATAATAATAATTCATTACATTTATATAGCGCTTTTCTAGGCACTCAAAGCACTTTACATTGTCAGGGGGTATCTCCTCATCCACCACCAGTGTGCAATTGCAATTGTAATTGAATGTAATTGAAATCTACAGATGCAAATAGATAAAGTGCAATAAAATAAACAAAAGTGTATTTTGGATGTTAACTAGTTGACCAATGAAAATACCTTTATTGCCTTAAGAAGTGGATATTAGTTCATTGTTTTGTGGCTGCTTGTGTGCTTTATTGTGTGTACATATGATGAATCCGCAAGATAAATCATCATTACATGTTGCCTTACTCTGACATTTTGTATTTGAACAGCGAGATGGAATGAAAGAAAGAGTTTTTAGCAGAACCCCCGGAGGAAAAAGAGGACGACGATCACTCTCTCTTTCATCTGCTCTGGAGATTTTTCCTGTCGGCTAATCTGTTACATGTTCTCATAGTTCACCTCGGGGGAGTTATCCTCCCTGAAGGAGGTCTGGGGATGGATATGCACCCTTATCATCCAGGAGGAGGAAAAGAGAAACATTCCCATAGTTCTATAGGAGCATATTGCTATCATCTTACTGCAAAAATAATGATCTTAATCAGTAATTTTTTAACCCAGTAATAATATCAAAACATCCTTAAAACAAGATTAATTTAGAAGAAAAATTGCATTAGATAAGACTTTTATCTTCAGCTAATTTTTCTTACCCCATGGGCAAATTGGGTTTTATTCTTGTTTTAAGTATAAACATCACAAAAACCTCATCCAACTTTGTTAGATTTATGCTTAAAACAAGAAAAACAAGGGAAAAATATATCTTAAATTAAGTTTTTTTAGTATTTTTCTTGTATCTTATTTTAATAAAATTTAGATATTTTTTTACTGGAAAGTAAGCAAACAATATTGCAGATTTTTTTTACATTTTTTTTTGCACAGCATTTGCAAACTCTCTGAGACTTTGGAAAGAAAGAGTGCTGTCAGAGGTTTGGGATGAAGGGCTGATGGAAAATGTCGTTATGGTGCATGTTTTATTCATGCTTCTGCCAAGACACAGGAGGCATTTTAGAATTCCTTTTTTAATGACTATTGATTGATTGCACTCAACATGATGTAAGAAAAAGCTGTGGGGGTAAGAAAGATGTTGTGCACACACATGAAATACCTGTATATGTTTACATTCATATATATATATATATATATATATGTGTGTGTCTGTACTGTATGTTTGTGCGTTTGTATGGGAGAAAGAGAGTATGTGCTTTCCGTACATAAAATGTAATTTTGTGGCAAAAACATGGAAATAATGTCGTTTTTATCTTGTTGTGTACTATATTTATTTGCTTGGTCAGTGTCTTTGTGGATTTTGGTTCTTTTGCCGTTGTAGACTGTAAGGACCTTTGAAATAACTGAAATAATTTGGCGAAGTGCAGGGGAGCAACTGCAAACGGTATGCAAGATCAGTGTTGGCGCCCCCTGCAGCCCCTAACACTAACTCCCACAGAAAACTTTCTGCAACTCAATGTCCAAAAGACCATAAACTAGCATGTACATGGAAGGATACAAACTCATCAGGGGTGAAAAAAGGGACAAAGGTTTGAACCCCTTGCCCCATATTCAATACCATAGGGGGGAAAATGGTGATAATAAATAAAGAAAGAAAGAAAGAAAGAAAAGTGTGTTGTATCCCCTTTAACTCCTGATGGCTGACCCCAGACAGTAGAACACTTTTTTTTAAAACACATGTAATATTGCTCACTTTTTAGTTAGGTAATTTTGGAGGAATTTACTATATATATATATATATAT
>NW_015505676.1:630415-680048 GCF_001515645.1 Sinocyclocheilus grahami
TATGTTATTCATATTTTTGTAATTTTTTTAATAAAATGGGAACAAAATTCACTTTAAAGAACAACTGCATATTTACTTATCGAGGTAATTCATTAAAAATTTGCCATGTTTAAGTGTAAGATTTCTGCCACCCGGAAGAAAAACAAAAACTATTAAAATTAATATCATGATATTCTCACTATGACCACTAGATGTCAGCAGATGATCATTCATTGTCTCATTTAGCCTATCATTTCCACTCCGTAACATAGCTGTTTTCACATTTTACTTTTGGATTTATATTTAGACATTATAAAATCACTATTATAACAATTAAAACATCACTTTGTTGTCAAAGTTCAGCATTGTTTTGTACTGAAGTACACTACCAGTCAAAAGTTTTTGAACAGTAAGGTTTTTAATGATTTTTAAAGAAGTCTCTTCTGCTCACCAAGCTTGCATGTATTTGATCCAAAGTACAGCAGCAACAATAAAATGTTGAATATTTTTTACTATTTAAAATAGTTTTCTCTTTGAATATATTTTAAAATGTAATTTATTCCTGTGATTTCAAAGCTGATTTTTTAGCATAAATACTCCAGTCACATGATCCTTCAGAAATCATTGTATTATTCTGCTTTGCTGCTCAAAAAACAAAACAAAACAAGACTCCAGGCTTTTGAATGGTATAGTGTATAATGTTACAAAAGCATTATTTCAGATAAATGCTGATCTTTGGATCTTTCTATTCATCAAAGACTCCTAAAAAAATTTACTCAATTGTTTTAAATATTGATATTAATAATAATAATAATAAATGTTTCTTGAACAGCAAATCAATGTGACAGGAGTTATGATGCTAAAAATTCAGCTTTGATCACAAAAATAAATTATATTTTAAAATATATTCAAATACAAATCAGTTATTTTAAATAGTAAAAATATTTCACAATATTACTGATTTTGCTGTATTTTGGATCAAATAAATGCAGGCTTGGTGAGCAGAAGAGACTTCTTTAAAAACATTAAAAATCTTACTCTTCAAACACTATGAAGTAACAAGAACTTTAAAAAACAAACCAAAAAAAAACCTCATCTACTTGAATCACACAAGTGACCTATTTTGAATTCAAAACAGCAATTTTCGGCGAAAGGTGGCTAGTTTGTACCCTCATTAACAATCTTCTCAGTTCCTCTTAGATGTAAATCAAACGCCCATTCATAAACATGTCGTGACTTATTTATTTATTTATTTTGAGCAATAGAGATAACATTACTCAGAAATGAACTGATATTAATGTTAATCACTTTGCACTCTTAGGCAACAACATTAAATGTTGAATGACTTCATGACTTACAATACAAAATAATAGGGTAAGCTTACCAATTTCTGTCAGTTCACTTAGACATCGCTGTCCTCATTTTAATGCATTATTTTTCTTTTCTCCTTTGTCTTTTCTGTTTTTGTGCACTCCAGAAATGGTCCCTCCTTTATTAATTTTGGTTATACAACCACGTCTGTGACAGAATGTGTCGAATGGTGAGCGGCTGACGTACTCAGTTTATAATAAATACATTTTTGAACTAATTAAAAATGCTAAAAACCGTTAAATAAAATTGTTTCATTACATTATTTTTAACAACTAAGCTTTTGATTATTAATATTGTTTTATTAAAAAGACTTTCATAGAATGATTTCGGCAAAATGGCACCCCCCCATGTGCGGCGCCCCTATGCACCACATATACTGCATACCCCGTTTTTTTCCACTTAGAATAGATTAAAGAAATGCAAAACAGAAGGATTTTTACTCAGACTTTTGGACCCACTGTATGTACACACGCTACATGGGCTGTGGAAAAGATGGCTGCCAAGATGCGGTCTATGTAATATTTGCAGGTTAGATTAATATGCAATAAACAGATGCACATTTTTACTCCATTGATGAAAATAAGGAGCCGGAGATAGAAAGAGAGCAAGAAAGAGAGTGTGAGAGAGAGAGGGGCATGTGAGAATGTGAGAGGTGGTGATATTGGTTTCCATTACAGCTGTCAATTTCACACACACACACACACACACACACACACACACACACACACACACACACACACACACACACACACACACAAACGCAGAGCATCTTGGGCTCTGCATACTTGGGGGGGAGAAAGTGTGAGATGTCTTGCATCCTGTAGACCAGCACAAATTTAATACCAGGCTGAGCGTTGCTACAGTACCAGAGATCCCACAATAATGCAACTGCTATTCCCAGTCTAGGCTTCCAAAATAAATGCGTTTATCGCAGTTCAGCCTCACACAGCGGTGGAGAAGTGCTGAAAACCGCGATGACAACAGCTGCCACGACTCACAAACACAGTGCCAGGAAGGCCGCAAACACAAAAGCAGACAGAGAGAAGCTCTACAGGAAAACAACAGACTGAAGAATTGGAGTGAGCAGAGCCAAAAAGCAATATCCTTTCGTTTACTTACACCTCTCTGCCATGAAGCCAAGACAAAGAAACTAAGACAACCTGACAATATAAATAGTTTCTCACATTCTCACATTACTAAATCTCTCACTGTTATTTTTTATTTGTTTATTTTTTCTTCTTCAGTATTTTATTCTATGTAGGGCTTTAATATGTTGTCATTTAGTTATATACTGTATGGGCAAGTGACAAAAAAAAAAACTTTTAAAAAAAGTTATTTGGTAAAAAAAAAATGTTTTCCCTCCCCAAGGGAATTTTTTTTATTTTATATATATATAAATATATATAAAATAAAACAACAATAGTAATTGATTGAAAGTTCTAATTATATGTTATATGATAAACATCCTGTGATTTTATATTTGTGTGTTTCAACCCTCTGGGGTACACTCTTTTTAATGCATCCTTGAAATGTGTTCTTGTCTTATTGAATCCATCCATCACAACACACATTCATGATGAAAATATCTAAGACTGACACTTTGCAATCAACTGAGAGCCCATAAACTTCAGGCTTTATGAGACTGTGGACTGACGCGAGTCGGAGAGACCTTAGCAAACCCCTTCCTGAGTTCACACAACAAGCTACATGTGGCATCTAAATATATTTACCACATGCTACTTTCTCGTTCAAACCACCTGCTCACAAAAATTCACATTGGGTAATGCCGTTCTAGCATTTTTGATGGATGAAATGTGTCTTTGTTACAGACTTGCGTATAATAATTTGCACCTGCATTACAAAAGTACGGTGGCCTCCATCGTATCTCCACAACACAACTAAAACAAACAATGAAAATAGCACAACACAATGGAAACAAGCCAGAACACAATGGAAACAAGTCACAACACAACACAACAAAATTAGCACAACACAATGGAAACAAGCCGCGACACAATGAAATTAGCACAACACAACAGAAATAAGCTGCAACACAACAAAATTAGCGCAACACAATGAAATTAGCACAACACAACGGAAACAAGCTGCAACACAACAGAAATAAGCTGCAACCAATGTTCCCTCTAAGCTGTAAATTCGAGTTAGAGTTATTCAGAGTTAGAACCGGTGAATGCGGTTAACAGGTTTCATAGAAAGAGAAAGAATGATGTGCGCCGAATCACTCGCTGTAGAATCGAATACGAAATAGCTCAACACAAGAGCTAACGCAAATGCAATGACATGTGAAATAAAACGTCATCATGTTTTAAAGAAGAGTGGTTTGATTAAGTGGTGGAAATAGCGGATGATGGGCACAAAACAGTAGCAAAACTCCGAGACATTTACAGTCACACACAAGTGTAGTAGTGTGCAAACTCTACTACATGGGGATGTTTTAGATAACTGTAAAATAATTCACATATTCACGTTTTTTAAAAATATTTATTGAAAATACATATATTTTTTATATTCTATTCTATTATATTATAATCCTAAATAATTGACCTCAAAAAGGGAATTCATGAGCAATAACTATTTCATTTTTTCATATTTGCTATATTATATTATATTATATTACATTATATCATATTATATTATTATAAATAATTGAACTATTCTGTGTGAGATCATTTTTTTTAATGATTTTTAAAAATAAAATTTCTTGGTAAGTAACACGGCACTTGTAAAAAAAAATTCTCAGGTAACCTAAAATGTGCATCATTCAGTTACAATCAAGGGTCAAATATAATTAGCACAAAAATATATAAATATAAATAGCACATTAAAGTTAAAAGTTACACACTTTTTTGTGTGCGCGCTGTACAGGTCTGGTATACTTTGGTATTCTTTATATATAAAGAATGTTTTTGTTCACGTGGTCGAAATGTCCACCCAATAGAGAACATTTTTGCTCAGCAAGAAAAAAAATTAGAGGGAACATTGGCTGCAACACAACGAAATTAGCACAAAACAATGAAATTAGCACAACACAACGGAAACAAGCCATAACACAGTGGAATTACCACAACGCAATGAAATTAGTCCTATGCGTTGTGTTGTGGCAATTTCGTTGTAGTGTGCAAAACTGGGCCACCGTATAAAAGACACCAAAAAAACAAAAACAAAAACAAAACAACAACAAAACACAGGAGTCTCAGAGTCAGAGGGAGAGAGCGAAAATTTCAGTGTTAATGGTCATATTAATATCTGACCTCACGGCTGGAGAAGAATGTTGCTGAATTAATCAAATACAATCACACAACAACAAAACACAGGAGTCTCAGAGTCAGAGAGAGAGTGAAAATTTCAGTGTTAATGGTCATATTAATATCTGACCTCACGGCTGGAGAAGAATGTTGCTGAATTAATCAAATACAATCACAGCTAATTAAAAGAAAACAACGGAATTTTCGAGTAATGTGAAGAAATTACCACTATTGCAGTTTTGTTCAAAATGTTTCACATCTATCAAGGCTAAATGCATGTTTTCTTGTATACAAATCTATTATTTTCTTGCCTTAAAACATCACTGTTAATTAAAGAATAGATCTACATCTAACCTAAACACCAAGATCGTTCATGAATACGAAGATTGTATCATTTATTTGTGACTACAGCGAGCCTGAGTCACATGCAAGGAGATCAGGTATCAGTTTCTTAAAGGAATCTTAAACAAAGCAGCTTACTTTTCTGCCGTTCTCATCTGAAACATCACTGATCCCTTAATGAAATGAAATAAGCTCTGAAAATCCTCCCCTACCCACAAATTCGGTCTGTTTATCAAATGACCAGAGGGACTGACCGCAGACGTAATATCTGATAAGGAGCCTAATCAGGATCCCCGTTCGAAGTCAAAATTATAAGAACCCTTGACTAGACACTGATAAGAGGCTAAACTTTTTCACTCAGACTTTAGGTACACCTCTTATTTCTTTCTTTCTTGGTAATAGATGAAAAGAATAATTCACCTCAAAAACAAAAAACCCCTAAGACTTTATTTTCTTGCGTGGAGCACAAAAGGTGACTTTTTCAAGTGAATAAAAACATGGTCATCAAGCTCCAAAATAACTGAAAAACAACCATAAAGTATGTATAAAGCATACAGTTTTCTTGGTACAGTGCGTTCTTGAGAGAGTAGTGATGTCTGATTCATGAACGACTTGTGAGTCAGATTAATTGGTTGATCTGGATCACAAAATCGGTCTTGATTTGGTCGCAAAAGTTAACAGCTCACTGGAGGGGAAAATTATCTGTGAATATTTTCTTAGATTTCAATCTGTCCATCACACAAATCTAGTCGTATGGATTGTACGTCCTTTTTGAAGTATGAAAGCTTTGGTACGCATTTATTGTACTGTAATCGCACAGAAAAGCGCAACCAGTACAATATTCAATAGGGTGAGTAAACAAAACAAAAATACACTGACAAAAATATAAAATAAATAAACTAGTGCAAGGTTACATAGAAAAAGAAAAGCAAGGCAGTGAAAAACGTATTCTGTGTATGCGCCTATTAGGGTTGTTGCTGCCCTGAGTTATTATTAATGTACATTAAATATATGGTTAAATACAGTTTATAGCCGCTTAATACTAAATACAGCAATGTACAGATAAACAAGCTAATCAAAGTCATTGCAAAGACATAAAAAGCGTTGAGCCATGCCTCATCCTCTGGGGTTTCACTGTAAAGGCCTCTCCCCAAGGTTCCGTCCACCGGAGACACAATAATCAGTCAGCGTGGGAAACGTCGCCTCATTGCTAATTAGAACCGCTGTATTTTTAGAAGTGCTGCAAACGCACGACAAAGGCACTCAATGCCATCTGCATTGTACGCATGGCAGAGCGAGTTTCTACTTAGAGAATTCTTCGCTTGCTGTCATTGCATGTTTTTATCCCTTCTCTTCCCGTCTGACTGAGAGGGGATGTTGCTTATACGCTGATGGATTTGTGGAGAAGATGCTACATGAGTGGTTACTTGCATATTTTACTGAACATACAGTAGGCTTTCTTCAATACTGAGCTTAAAATATGCACTTACTTGCAGTAAAACGTCTTTGTGATTCGTCTTATAAGTGTTAATGTGAGTTTAATCATATTCCATCAACTTTCCTCACCTTTGATCTCCTTCTCATTCTTGAACCATCGGACATCAGCCGCAGGTTTGCTGCCAGAGGTCACACAGGTCAGAGTGATTTGATCTCCCTCCATCACAGGCTTGGTGAGTCCATTGATCTCTGGTTTCTTAGGCACACCTAAACATCGAGGAGAAAGAGAAAGAGAAAGAGAAAGAGAAAGAGAAAGAGATGGCTTAGCACTTTGGTGAGTTCAAAATATGAACAGTAGGTAAGCGTGAATTTAATGGAAAAAGATTAGAGATATTTTATTTATCATCTTCTATGAGCTACCCCAGTTCTTTTATTTTGCCTGGGGTTTTTTTGTCGTTCAATGAGGTTAATTTAAATGTAGACCCTTTATTCAGTGGTTATTTGATCATATTATTGCAGAATTTAAAAACAGTACAGTATCTTCAATATCATTTTAAAAGTTTATAACTAGGGCTGTCAAACTATTTTAGATTTAAAATTGAATTAATTACATATGCTGATTATTTAATCAAATTCAAATGTAATTAATCACATATACACTACTGTTAAAAAGTTTAGGGTTTTTTTATAATTTACATTTTTTAAACCTATCTATCTATCTATCTATCTATCTATCTATCTATCTATCTATCTATCTATCTATCTATCTATCTATCTATCTATCTATCTATCTATCTCTCTCTCTATCTATCTATCTATCTATCTATGTAAAAGTGTCATAATTTGCTCAATTTAATGCATCTTTGCTGAATAAAAGTATTATTAAAATTATTATTTTTACATCTTGCTGATCCCAAACTTTTGAAATGTAGTGTATCAACATTTGCTTAAATGAAGATAAAACATAATAATTAAAAATCAGTCTGTCAATGGCCTACAATCCACAGCAATCCATTTTTAAATTGAGCTGTCAATCTGTTATAAGGCTCATTCACACAGTATGTGCTATTGCATTCCCTCTCCAGCATTTAATTTATGGTTTATGTACACATGAAAGCCCAAATAATAACATACAAAAGATTCAAGTGACTTGATTCAAAGCAATGGTCATAATGTATCCTACCACCATCACAAAGATGGTGAACCTCAAATGAAGCAATCAGCATTTCAATCTTATGAAATATTTCAAGCACACAGGAAATTCTGTGGTCCACAAATACATTACTGTGTCAGGAGCTTCCTCTCTGAGGTAGCGGGCTGAGACAAAGAAAAATCAATAGGAAACATTAGTCAGGAAAATTAGATATTGGGTTTGCTTTGATTGAAGATGAGATCAGACGTTTGGCATTCAGTTCACAGGCCTTATTGCTCCCCTGAGTAAGAGGCCTTAATCACATTCCTAAGAAATAAATCAAAGCAAAAACAACCACAATGTAATATGCATTAAAAAGCAACAGAGTAAATACATCAGTCATTCTACTGCAGCGTGGCCTGTAACCTCCACTGGATGATGTGCTGTTTCTGAATACTGTCCCAAGATCAAGAAAAACCTGAAGATGCCAAGCTGTCGCTTCTGATTGATTCATTTCTTGGTATTTGATACACAAATGTTTTATACAAAACCACTTAGGGTGAAATTCACTCGAACTCGCACCACTTTGGTGAGTCGTATTTCAATGTTTGTGCACATTTCCAATTGATCGCGGCAGCTGTAATTCATCAAACGATGGAGAACAGTGTTCTTATCGACATTTAGTCCAGTCCAGTGCACTTTTGATAGTTTAAGAGTCGATTCAGATGCAGCGACGCTGTCCAGTGCCAGTAAAGTACGCCAGACTGCGCTAGTCTGCCGTATCTGCAATTTAGAGATCGTTCGACATGTTACTGGATCAAGATTCAAAATGTTGCTTCAGAAAAATGTTGTACTTGTAAAAATTACATTATCCATTATATATGTGACAAACATATGCGTAATATCCATAACAACATATGTAACAACATGTTTAATTAATAAATAAGCATTGTGTACTGTATATTACTGCTTATTTTTCCAAGATAATAATTACAACATGTAAATTAATTGTAACCATTCATGTATTCACAATGAGCAAAACATTGATCTAAATATTCATAATTAATTATAACTAGTTATGATTAATTATTCATATTTCCTCATGAGCTGATTCGTTACATAAATATAAATCTTTACTGTCATGTCTGATCAGTTTGCATTGATTTGTGATTGCAGTTTGGTTTTTTGTGTGTATACATATAAACATTCATTGAAACTTTTTTGCCTTAAATAAATATCTTTCTTTAAATTCTAAAGACACTGAGTAAAACGTTTTCAATAAAAATGCAGGCCTATTACTGCAAAAGTGGCATTTAAAAAGGCAGATAGACTACACCGAATTCAGGACTAATGTGAACAAAACTGGCTTGTGAAATTTTGGAAAGTAGCGCATCAAGACTTAATAACTCAACGCTTCAGCTGGCTGATTTAGGATGTAATCCCACACACATCATGTGTTAAATGATGTCTTACCCAGGACGGTGAGGAAAGCCTTGGCTGTTTTGACAGGCATGGTGAAGAGGGAGCAGGTGTACATCCCCTCGTCTGCCAGCGTGACCTCGCTGATGCTGATCGTCAACTCCTGCGACGTGGCTCGGACCAGCTCAATCCGGTTATCTCTCAGCGCTGCCGGAACAAACAATCAACAGAGCACCATTAATTATGACACCTTCATTAGCATGTGCCATACTCAAGAGCGACAGATTCTCTGTGACTTCTCCAAACCACCCCAAGTTTTAACCCATGAATACTGACCAACAAACAAGACGTGGATGCACCGAAACATCAACAAATTGCAATTTTAACCTAAAAATTAATTTGAAAAAAGTGAACATTGTGCTGAGAATGAAGATCAATTCTTTGCTGCAGGGAAAAAATTATTTTACGATGGCTTTCAGTCAGAGGGCAAATGGAATATGGATCAGTCAGGATTCAAATCTAACATAATTTCAGTCAATAGTGTACAGAATGAGCATTCATCGATTTGAAACACACATGCTTGAGCTCACCTACTCATTTACAAACTCGCAATTTATGACATTTGCAGGTTCTTTACCCAGTCGAGTATGAATAAAAGTAAAGTTCAAACTTATTATGATTGTGACCTCTGTGCAAAAGAGGCCTAAGGATACGGTTTAAGTTATTACACCTTTTAGTGTCCATCATCACACAGGCCTAATGGAAAGGTCAAAGTGCTAATGCAAAGGTCAAAGGCTAACGGGCCATAATTCCCTAGGCATCTTTAACATACTTTATTTAATGATAATGACTATACCAGGAAAACGTCTGGCAGATCATAAGATATCCGCCATGTGGCGGCACAGTTTAATCAACGGAGACAAGGTCACTAGTTCTAACCTTCTGCTTCCCATAAAACTCACTCAGAGATTTTGAGCCTCATTGACGGTCTGTAACAACCTCCCGGAATATTCACCGATGAGCTTCATGGATCTTTTTTTCTCAGGAGAAAAGAAAGAACACACCCTCATGGTCAGCCATCAGTGTGACCTTTCAAAGCTCTCTTAATAAAAAAGTTGGTCAATGCCTAAGCCGTTAGCCTTGTCATATCACCTGAAAACTTTAAATTGAATACAGCAGTGTTAGAGAATAGTCCGTTAAACTGTAGCTTCCGAAGTTTCCAGATACTCATTTAAAGTATTTTAACCACAGTCAAGGTTCTCTTTTAAAACAAAACTCACCACTAATAAAACGATGTACATTGAAGTTATTTAAGAGGGAAATATCTTTTAAATTGTGTAACTGTTTGAGATAATATGCTGCTAACCCAAAAACAACCATGATATTGTATAATATATATGGTTATTTCATATAAACAAACAAGGACACAAACAAGTCAGTGAATTATTTCATTTACAAGAAATCTCCAAACAAACAGATACACTAAAATGAACTGGATGTGTTTATGTGGATGAAAAATGAACTGTGTTATAGGAAAAGCTACATTATTTAATAAAAAATGAGTAGTGTCACTATTTTCAGTTAGAAAAATCGACAAATGCAGTCATGATTGTCTTAATATTTCATTATGTTATCACAGCAGGTTAAAGCTCTCAGCCACATCAACCTGTATACACCAATTACTATGTTAAAGGAACTTTAAAGGAAGTGTAAAGTGGATCCACGCAGGCACACTCTGGGTATCCAAACAAACATCCCACCTACACACCTCAGCGAGGCCAAAAACAGCCTATCTGATGTTGTGTGTTGACCGTGTGTTTTCAGACCCGGCTCCCCAGAGGTCTGAGTGCAGCTCCCTCTGGACAGCAGCATCTCTGAGGTAATTGAACATAATGAGGTTCATTACAGGAAGAGCGGCAGGCCAATGCTGGAATGAAAAAAGAACTTGCGGTAGAGGCTGTTTTTAATGACTTCCTGTCCTCTTTCCCAAATGAAGTGCATTTCAAATAATGGGACCACCATGGCAGTGCAAAAAAAAAATAAAAAGTTTATTATTTCAAATTAGATTGGATTCAGATGTGACTACCGCGGAGTTGAAAAAAATCTTCACAATCTCTATTTGTACTAAATATTGGTTATTAAACTCCCAAGACTGAACTTTTACTGAACTACTTTCAGTGTTGTCTGATTCCCAAACAAATGACTGTAATGCGAGTTTTTTTAGTGTCAAAAACATACATTAAAAATACACAACATGACCAGTGTAGTCGGTTTCGTAAACACATCTCCTAAGAGTTGGTTATTTTTAGTGAATCAAAAACATACAATGTGATCAGTGCAGTCCGTTTCGCAAACACATGACTCTTATGAACCTGTTTTTTTTTTGTGAATCAAAAACATACACCATGATCAGTTTTGTTCCATTTCCATATTCCAATTCCATTTTTAAAAGAAGTCTCTGATGCTCAACAATGTTGCATTTATTAGATCAAAACTACAGTAAAAACACAGCAATATTGTGAAATATAATTCAATCTATTAAACTACAACTAAAAAAAAAAGAAAATTCAATGGAAAATAGAATAAAAAGTTGCTATTTATTATATTTTGAATGCAATTTATTCCTATGCCTTATTGCATTTTATGAACAAATGACTCTTATGAAGCGGTTCTTTTTAGTGAATCAAAACATACAAAATAGTCTGATTCACAAACACACGACTCTTATGAACTGGTTCTTTTTTAGTGAATCAAACACATACAACATGACCAGTGTAGTAAATTTCTATGAATTCCACTTCTGAATTCCAATTCCATTGGGAAAAAAGTCTCTGATGATCACCAATGCTGGATTTGATTTGATTTGATTTTTTTTAATTAAAATTACAGTAAAACTGTACAACAGTAATATTGTGAAATAGAAATTTAAACTATTACTTAAAAAAAAAAGTTTATTTTAGTATATTTAAAAAAGTAATTTATTCCCATACCTTCCATTTAATGCTTAAACGACTCTTATGAATCAGTTCTTTAATCAGTATTTTAAAAAGATCAGTTTGAATGAGCCTGAAACACTGCCTTGAATCATTTACAGCATTAATCAAATCGAGCAATACTTTCATTCGCTGATGTAACTGTTGGACAGAGTTACTTGAGAAAAACTAGTTGTTTACATGCTATTTAATCTCATATTTCACTGTACTTGTTATTTTTTATTATTGTACAGCCAAATGATTTTGGCTGTACAATAATAAATGACTTACACTTTTTTTTTTTTTGAGGAGGCACTGCTCAAAAATCGCCCCTGGAACAAACCCACATGCACACACTCCTGCACACAAACTCTCTTCAGAATTCAAACCTCTACATGAGTTGAGGCGTAGATGCTCTCTCTACTGAATCTAATGCATCACAAGTATTCAGTGGAATGAAGGCTTTGCTGGGCATACACATACATATTGAACAGACTCTGAATTTGTGCACATGGTCAGATGACCATTGTTCACTCCACAAATATCTGGAAGCTTATGCTGCTTATTCTTGGGCCCTAAGCCCGATCCCACAGCCTGAATCCGACTGCTGAACAGAACTACAATGCTTCAGAAAAATGCCAGTAACTTCTGACAGTTCTGGAAATGCCAAATAAATATTCTGTCCCCATTCTGTAGAGCGGAAAGGGAGGGATATTTATCCATCTCGGACTAAAGCTGGGATACTTTGACTAAATGGGATACTCTGAGACAAGTTTTTTTTCCAGTCTTTAAGATGCCACGGACCCCCAAATATAGGGACCCGTTTTCTAAAATTGAAAAGGTAGCTATATATTTTCATGTATAAAGACTACATTTAAACACTGTAAAACCTAAATAAATAAATAAAACATTTACAAAATATTATTTCAATCTTTCTGTTTAAAAAGGCTACTTATCAATTTCACAAGTGAAAATTATTTTAAAGTAAATCCTACATCAATTTCTTTTCAGTGTAATGAGAACAATTAATATTATAAAAATGTGTAAATCAAATCTATAATATTTCAGATTTAACAGATCATTCCTTGCGATCCAAACTGATCAGCGAACATGGAAAAACAGCCCTGCGCACTTCCTTCGAAACAACAAGGCAGAAGTTCAGCGGTTTGCATCTTAACCTGCACTTGCATGCTGCAGTACAGCTCAGCAAATCAACACACGAAGCAAGCTTGAATCTGTGATGATGCTTGTTTATCAGAATATAATGAACGCGTGCTTTGGCACATCCAGAATGACAGCATTAGAAATGACGTGTTTTCGCTCACAAGTGATGCCATATTGGCACAGCGGCCGAAGTGAACCAATAGACACTCATCTATGATCTCTCAAGGGAGACATCTGTTTCATTTATTGACACTGTTGATCTTGTAATATTCATGAAGCAGTTCTGATCTTCAAAAAGCCTCTTATGCACACATGATCACGCTAGCACACAAAAGGTTTGACCAAAGATCTGGAAAAATTAGAGAAAACACAGATGCCCTTTGATTAAGACACAGTTCTTCCCATGCCGACAGGGAAATGGTGTCAGATTGCTCTCCGGTGGATTTCACACTTTGATGAAGCTTCCTGCCGAGTCTCTAAAGTGCTAATTTTGTTGCACCAAAGCCATTAATTAATGACGCGTCTTCTCAAATTGCTGGGGAAGGTCATTAGAGCCTCGGTAAAGTAAGACAAGTTGAAGAATGTCTCTTATAATTGATAATAAACTCTCATAGCATAACGAAGACACCAAACAAGTTTCTCATCTGCAAAACCTCTCATCAAAGACAGCCCAGTTCAAACACGCAGGATTACAGAAGAGAAAAACCGACTGAAGTGAAGAAAAGGTCCTTCGTTCCTCTCTAGAGCTGACGGGAAGCTAAGAAACACTCAAATACAAACAATTAACAGTCACGTTGTTACTTAATCTGTGCTTGATTTCCATTTCATTGGGGCTAGTAACTCAAAAAACGACTGTTTAATGGTGCTGAAGCTTTTGCCATTCCTTTTCAGCTTGGTAAAAATGAAAAACGGCACTGATAACCACATTACATTCCAGTTCGGATTCACACACCAGAAATGTGAAGGAATTTCATCTGGGTGTGATAATGACAGAGGAAATGATCAGAGTCTATATGGAGTCTGACAAGCCGTTATCATAAAGTTACACCCATTCTTTCCCCTCATTAACAAATGATGTTCGTTAGAAAAATAGTGCCATCCATTCAGCAGTGATTGAACAACTATCTAATTATCATGTTTGATTATACCATAAATCAGAGCATGATTGATAAATAAGTACCACCCTCAGAATCGCTAATGAGCTCTTTCATTACATCTCACTGTATCAAGCCTCTTTCAGAGGAAATCGAGCAAGATTTAACTACAGCACTGATACGGACAGAAGGAAATGGGAAGTCAGATGGACGAGGAAGCCTCTTATATTTTCTCAGTGACATGCTCCTGATACAAAACCTCAGGCCTTCCACCCTGACAGCTCAGCACTGTCAGCTACCTGACCTGTCATTTTTTTGCAAACTGTTTTAATAAGACATGATCTGCTATGAACAGTGCACATAAAACATTATGCAACGAATCCCTTATTTTATACTAGAAGGCTTTTGTGAGGATCTTAAAAAACAATATTTTGCAATGTAAGACCTGAGCAGCTTAAAAAAAACATAATGCTGCAAAAACTTGATAAACTCCCATTTCATTTTTGACTTAAAAATTAACTAATTTTTAATGCATTATTTAACCTCCATTTTGCAGTGTTTGTAAAAAACTACAATATTTTTATGTAGAGTAAAATGACTGAGAGCGACAACAATAGCATAAACAAAAACAAAATATAAAATACATATAATACAAATTATTCATGCCACAGTGCACAAAGCAGTCCTGCAGCACATGTTAAAATGCGGCGTTCATTACACTTAACCCAACATACCAAATGAACGTGCGATTAATTAAATGAATAAAACAGAATCAAGTTAAAACTCTGAAAACTATGCAGCAATCACAGAAATGTGGCAGTTCAAATGGATTGAAACAAAATACATTATTTCTTAAATCTTAAAATTTTTCAAACATCACTTAATTATAGTTTCTTAATAACTAATGGAATTATTTTATAGCTGTAAATACACTCCTCAATTATCAGAGATATATAAAAAACAGCTGCCACAAAAATAATAAAACATTTTATTACAATAATTAATTACCATGACACCATTTTATAAATATATAAAATGCGGGGGTTGGGGGGGCATGTTGATGAATGCCCAACATTTTTGCTTAGGTAACATGTATTACTGAATCATGCACAGGACTAGGAATGAGTATTAAGAAAGTACATTTTGATTGTTTTATTTCTTTAAGCAAGTTTTTCCACTTTATTGATACTTCAGCAGAGCAGTGTTGCAGATGTCACATTATCAATACTGTTTGTGTGTGTGTGTATATATATATATATATATATATTTATATATTTAAATACAATGCACTATGCTAAATACAAAAAATACAATTCACTATGCTTTAATTCATTGGTAGTATCGATATGAGCAGAAGAAGTATCTCCCCATTGTTTCCATGTCTCCCAGTGCCCCTTCTCAAAATAAATTCACTACACTAACCTTCCCGGCTCTCCCTGGTCAGCCCAGCTTCTAAATCTCATCTGACGGGACTCTTCCCAAGGCAGTCACATCTCAGTAACTCTAACTGACATCTCAGCACCCCCTCCACAGGGAGAAGCACCAGGCTTCAGAGCGACTCCAGGCTGCCAGTCCAAACAACAAAATACAACTATTGCCCCTTTCTTGCCTCTCTCTCTCTCTCTCTCTCTCTCGCACCTTGTGCCTCTTTCTCCTCTCTCTCTCTCTCTCTCTCTCTCTCTCTCTCTCTCTCTCTCTCTCTCTCTCTCTCTCTCTCTCTCTCTCTCTCTCTCTCTCTCTCTCTCTCTCTCTCTCTCTCTCTCTCTCTCTCTCTCTCTCTCTCTCTCTCTCTCTCTCTCTCTCTCTCTCTCTCTCTCTCTCTCTCTCTCTCTCTCTCTCTCTCTCTCTCTCTCTCTCTCTCTCTCTCTCTCTCTCTCTCTCTCTCTCTCTCTCTCTCTCTCTCTCTCTCTCTCTCTCTCTCTCTCTCTCTCTCTCTCTCTCTCTCTCTCTCTCTCTCTCTCTCTCTCTCTCTCTCTCTCTCTCTCTCTCTCTCTCTCTCTCTCTCTCTCTCTCTCTCTCTCTCTCTCTCTCTCTCTCTCTCTCTCTCTCTCTCTCTCTCTCTCTCTCTCTCTCTCTCTCTCTCTCTCTCTCTCTCTCTCTCTCTCTCTCTCTCTCTCTCTCTCTCTCTCTCTCTCTCTCTCTCTCTCTCTCTCTCTCTCTCTCTCTCTCTCTCTCTCTCTCTCTCTCTCTCTCTCTCTCTCTCTCTCTCTCTCTCTCTCTCTCTCTCTCTCTCTCTCTCTCTCTCTCTCTCTCTCTCTCTCTCTCTCTCTCTCTCTCTCTCTCTCTCTCTCTCTCTCTCTCTCTCTCTCTCTCTCTCTCTCTCTCTCTCTCTCTCTCTCTCTCTCTCTCTCTCTCTCTCTCTCTCTCTCTCTCTCTCTCTCTCTCTCTCTCTCTCTCTCTCTCTCTCTCTCTCTCTCTCTCTCTCTCTCTCTCTCTCTCTCTCTCTCTCTCTCTCTCTCTCTCTCTCTCTCTCTCTCTCTCTCTCTCTCTCTCTCTCTCTCTCTCTCTCTCTCTCTCTCTCTCTCTCTCTCTCTCTCTCTCTCTCTCTCTCTCTCTCTCTCTCTCTCTCTCTCTCTCTCTCTCTCTCTCTCTCTCTCTCTCTCTCTCTCTCTCTCTCTCTCTCTCTCTCTCTCTCTCTCTCTCTCTCTCTCTCTCTCTCTCTCTCTCTCTCTCTCTCTCTCTCTCTCTCTCTCTCTCTCTCTCTCTCTCTCTCTCTCTCTCTCTCTCTCTCTCTCTCTCTCTCTCTCTCTCTCTCTCTCTCTCTCTCTCTCTCTCTCTCTCTCTCTCTCTCTCTCTCTCTCTCTCTCTCTCTCTCTCTCTCTCTCTCTCTCTCTCTCTCTCTCTCTCTCTCTCTCTCTCTCTCTCTCTCTCTCTCTCTCTCTCTCTCTCTCTCTCTCTCTCTCTCTCTCTCTCTCTCTCTCTCTCTCTCTCTCTCTCTCTCTCTCTCTCTCTCTCTCTCTCTCTCTCTCTCTCTCTCTCTCTCTCTCTCTCTCTCTCTCTCTCTCTCTCTCTCTCTCTCTCTCTCTCTCTCTCTCTCTCTCTCTCTCTCTCTCTCTCTCTCTCTCTCTCTCTCTCTCTCTCTCTCTCTCTCTCTCTCTCTCTCTCTCTCTCTCTCTCTCTCTCTCTCTCTCTCTCTCTCTCTCTCTCTCTCTCTCTCTCTCATCTTTTCCCCCTCTCTTCCCTCTCTCTCTCTCTCTCTCTCTCTCTCTCTCTCTCTCTGTTATTCCACCTCCCCATCTTCTCTTTTCTCTTATGCCTGGATGACTATACACGACATGTTAGTGGACAACATTGTGCGGTTTGCTCAAAACAACAGGAAGATGATCAATTGATTTTGCTTCATAACGTCTCAGTCTTTTTGCAAAAGAAATCTATATTGACAATGTACACAACCAGTCAAAAGTTAAAAGTCAAAAGACTGACCCACCTAGTCAGTCAAATCAAAAGTCAAACCAAAATTTGCTTTTCGTCTATTATAAATATATAAATAAATCGTCTATTTTGTAAAGAAATATGAGTCCTTAAAAGGTATATAGAAAATAAGCTATGTAAAACATTTGAAATAAATTATATATTTTTTATATTTAATATTAATTATAGCTTAAATTACATGTTTATTATTTGTTTTTAATATTATATTAAATATTATAATAATAATGTATACCAATATTAATAAATATTATTTTAATTTAATCACATATTTAATATATGAAATTATATAATGATATACTGTATATACTGTATATACACAGTATATAATTATAAAATAAGTATATAATTATATATATATATATATATATATATTACAATATTATTATTAATATATACATTTGTATATATGTATATATTAATTATTGTTAAGTTATGATAAAGATTACATAATCTATTATGCTATTACACTAAAATATTTGTGTAGAAACAATTTTCAATCAGATATAGAAAAAGAATTGCCAGCTAATTGTTTTTAGCTGGCTTAGCTTACTAGCTCTTTATTTATTTTATTTTTTTTAAATTGTGGTCACTGGTTTGACTGAAAGTCTGAGTGGGCTATAAAGGTTCGAAATGCCAGCTTTACATCCAAATGCTTTTAAACTCTTATAAATTCAGTCCAATGCGTCCCAACCTTTGACCGGTAGTACATAAAAAAACAAGAGCTGCCAATAAGTTTATCACAGCATCACAGGCAGTATCATAAACGCTCGTGCCTGTTAGCAGTCTGCTCCAAAACGCCGACGGCTAATATCCTGTTACAAAGTGCGACCTTGCGCTCTGAATCCGTGCCAACACATCTCTTTGAAAATGACCAGCTAATAGTTTATATTAAATCAATTTCCCCTGGGGCAATGGAGATTGGGGCTATTATTGTTGCGGTAAATTATGTTAGCATTGCTGAACTAGCACTTAGCATGGCTTAATGGTGATTTGTATTCCGAACGCATTAAGTGGCAGGCTTCGCAGATTGCTCCGGAGCAGCCTGACGCTGCGAACATCTCCCCAGCCGAACATGCCTGCCAAACAACCGAGAGGTAATGTCGTTACACGCACTATCCATCAAAGTGCACATGCTCCATACGCACAGACGCCTGACCTCAAACACGTGCGCCCGAGACGGCGGATCCAGTGGCCAGGGAAGACAGCAGGTGTTATGGCTGATACCTTGCTAGGTTGAGTCATGCTGGCAGGGGAATTTACTGCACCATTGGCTGTAGTGATGGGGTGTCACAGTGAGATTTGGGTGTCATTCAAAGAGCGGGCTTTGTTAGAGCCTTTCAGGATCGCCTTGAGAAGACAAGCATCATGCTACGCTCCACACTGGCCTTGGGTCATAACATCTGACAGTACATTGGCCCATTATGATCTGGAGATATTCCTCCTGTGTCTCACTGGCTGTTTTGAGCCTTCGTTTCCCTAGAGACGGAGGATTGGGTGCGGAAAGGACCGAAATATGCTCTGCAAGTTGTGAGACTTCAGAGAGTTTGCTTTTTAAAATTACATTTCATATATGAGAGGAGCTCAAAGTGATACTCAGTTTTTCAGGCCGCTGCGCTTTTCTGTCTGAGCGAGGTTTAAATAACGTGTTTGATGGTTAGTTGCAGCGCCTCGGTGCTGTTGAAGTGTGCTAGCGCTGTGATCCCGAATTAACTGCGCTCGTCTTTCCCCGCTGGGCATGCTTAGTTATCCACACAGATGGGCTAGCTGGAACTCCGCTCGCCTGTAATGCATCCCGAACATGAGGAAGAGGTGAAAAGTTTAAGTCTTATTAATAGACTTGAGCCCGATGGAGATTGCACGGATTACATGGTACAAACTGTAAGCGTCGTGTATATTGCGACCAGGGTCATCCTTTGGGCGATGCGGTCGCACCGGGCCCCGCACTTTGAGGGGGCCCTGCGTTAGTTAAGGATGGCCCTGTTTGCAACACCCCTAACATGATAACAATATTTAATTATTTAAATATCATGATTATCGTAAATACCAGTATATCGCTACACCCCTAATTCAAATGATCCTATCCACCTTATTTTTGTCGTAAGAGTTTGTTGTAAATGTTATGGGTCTGGCTTCCGGTGTCATCTGCGTCCAGCTATTTTTAGCTCTACAAAACAGCTTGTTTTGCTGCTTAATATTGCAAATTGGTGTGTCTTACCATATCATTAAAATGTATTATCTTAATTATGAACACACTGTTTTGTAGTGCAAACAGTTTTACCATTTACTGCACTTTGTTATTCTTCTCGTTATTTCCCTATAGCAGCTAAGGAACCGGAAGTCTCGCCCATAGGCTTACTTCCACGTCAAAGAATAAGGTGGATAGAGAATGAGGAGTTACGTCACAATGTTTTCACTTCGCATTGCATTTCGGGAAGGCACCGCCATATTAGCAGGATATGCTATCTGTTGCCATGGTTACTTCTCATTCTCTATACAGATACCTGCTACCTTTTGCTTTGTTTTTGCCTTTAAGTTAAACATTCTTTCATTCTTCATTGTATCGTTTGCAGGGAAGAGAAGCTATTTGATCACATTGCATGATAAGATTTTTTTTTTGTAGTTTTGTAGAGTTTCGTTTACATTGATCTGATTAGCGTGAAAATAAAATTGTATGGCATTTAAAGACTGACAAGTTGCATTTCTTATCCTGTAAAGTCACCATAAAATGGAGGCTGGGGAAAAACCTGAATTCAGGTCGGAGGGAAGTCATCCATGCAACTTTTCTCCAAGTCTAAAAATGTGCAAACTAACTTGCCAGGACTATATTTGCCTTGGGGAGAGAGAGAGAGATTTCCCAGCAGTATGCAGTGTCTATGTGGAGCCGAGGCCTCGCGTCGGAGCGCTGCTCAGCCAACACTGAGAGCTAATGAGGCTCTGTCGGTAAGCGTGTCTATTGCACAGCCACACAACACTGTCAGAAAGTCAAGGAGAAAGGGAAGGAAGCTCTTATTGCCGTCACATTATGCTAATACAAATACTTATTATCCAAACCTGTGATACACTTGAAACTCTATAGGGTATTAGTCTATAGTGTATTGTCCATTTAGCTGATGGTTATCAAAAAAAAAAGTTTTCCTCCTTGTCTTTCATCCTTCATGCACTGATATCAGGTGAGGGTCGCCATAAAACGGCCTTTTAATTTTTTCATTTATCTTTCTTTTGCACTCCTTTCGTGACTGTTTTACAGCCCTGTGTGAGACCAGCGCTTATTTCCCATGCTGGGAGATTTATAACAAAACTGATGTTGGCAAAGACAGAGTCTACAGCTTTTTAAAACCACCATAAAGAAAGTGGGAAAAATGTACGATGGTTTTATCATACAGAAAGAGGACGCGGCAATAAATGGATCCGGTATTTCCAAGTTCCCAAACTTTTTGTAAGCGGTACTCTCCAACTCTATTCAGGCCGAGCAAATTTTAAATGCATCAAAGGCCTGACTAATAGATTTCTGAGCAGGTTTCAGAGCGCAGAGAGCTGGAGCACGGGGAGATTGATACAGTTGAATTATATATTAGCTTTCTGAAGAGTTTCATATTCAGAGGACTGCTTTGTGATTGCATTTGAGCAGTGGCTTGACCGCGCATCTCA
Organism: Sinocyclocheilus grahami; assembly: GCF_001515645.1. NCBI lineage: Eukaryota > Metazoa > Chordata > Actinopteri > Cypriniformes > Cyprinidae > Sinocyclocheilus > Sinocyclocheilus grahami. Next base: position 651,672 of record NW_015505676.1, read on the forward strand.
CTGGTCATCCATAACTCAAATTCCGATGGTCCGGTTGTGAGAAATATACCATGAAATATTTCAATAAATCTGCCATGACTCACAGAGGGGAGAATCTCGCGGAGGTGCGAGGCGGCCAGGCTTCTATCTCCAAATGCATCTATCAATAAAACCTCCTCACCTGAGATTGAAGGAACGTAGAACCTCAATGCAGAGAGACTTTTATCGGAAACGTCGAAAAAAAAAGTTGAGTGAAGTCGAGCTTATTGTGATGCTTCTCATAACAGTAAAATGCACAAGACTAGACAGAAAAGAGATTGAGTGATTTCGTGGAAAGTTCAGTTCAGGCAAATCATTTTTGTCAAGACAGGCTTGAGTAGACTGACAGCCTGTAGTCTGATTGCTTCTGCCTGGGAGCTGCTTAGACTTTTGGGATTGTAGGAGAAAGAATATACCATGGATCGTTCCTGATGCTGCTGGTCTTCTTTTAAAATCTCTATTTATCTGCACACAACTGGACACCAGGGTTCCAACACTTTTACCACAAGGATACACCAGCTACTACAGTTTGGATGTTGTCAGGTTTACAGTTTTTCTAAGGCTTTTTAGGAAGAGGATGATTTGTTGTGCCTTTTTCACATAGTGGTAGATGTTCAGGGCCCATAAAGGGTTGTCAGTGAAATGGACACCTAGTAACTTGTAGATATATATTGCTTCCTCCACCAGACCACTGATGCACAGGAGGTGGTAAATATTTTGAGCCTATCAACTATCTCTTTTGTTTTGCTGACAAGTAAAGAAAGAAGCAGACAGCTGACATTAACAGTTTTGTAAATGTCATGGAGCTTCTTAGAAAAATAAGATGGTATTAATATGTGAATATTTATTAAAAATATATATTAATGCAGATTTTTTTCTACAAGTTTCCACATCAGTCAAACATAAAGTGACACAAAAGAGATTTTAATAAAATAGTTAATTACTTAACAGTATGACAGAAACAAGATATCTGCATAACCTGGGAATACAACTTCATACAGTTTCATGATAGATTTGTTAAGTTTGAAGTCAGTGAGTACTTTTATTCAGCAATGATGCATTAAATTGATCAAAAGTTACAGTAAGACATTTATGATGTTACAAGATAAAAAAAAAAGTTCTTCTAAATGTTCTATATTCTTAAAAACGTATCTCTGTTTACACAAAAATAGCAGCACAACTGTTTTAAACAATAAGAAATGTTTCTTGAGCAGCAATTTGGCTTATTCCCAGTTGTACTGTTTTACTATATTTTTAAACAAAAACTGCAGCCTTGGTGAGCATAAGAGAATTCAGTCCAAAATGTTAAAAAAAGTACCGACCTCAAACTTTTGAATGATCATGTATATAGAGAAAATTTCCATATACTGTGTATTTACATATATTTTATATTAATTTATAGAATTCCTATATAATTTTAATATGTATATTTGATAATACAGGCCAAAAAGCATCCTTATGATGAAAGAAAAAGATAAAACTTTAAATTCCCGTAATTTTATTTTTGTTGATCTTTTGTTTACAATTTTGTTGTCTTATTTACTATTTACACCTGTTTTGTAGAATAACCCATTGAATGATAGTGTGGATCCAGCAGCCTGAGCTCTCAGAAAGTCTATAGGACACAGCTGCATAGTGAGGTGCTTAGTCTAAGTGCAGATCATTTGCTAACTAGGATCTGGGGTATGATTGTGCTGATTGAAGTCAATGAGCAGCATTATGACATACAAGTCTTTGCTGGCCATGTTACAGAGTGCCAGGTGGACAACAGACACAATGGCATTATCTGTAAACCACTTGCGTTTTACCCCTTCAAGGCTAGTTAAAGGAACAGTTCACTCAAAAAATACAACTCAACCACTCTCAATTCATTTCAAAACCATCTTTCTTGTATGAAAAACAAAAATAGAGACATTAAGTTCAAATGGATGTCAATATAGAACTGCACAGATACACAAGTAACACTGAAGTGTTGAATCACTAACAAAATGAAGTTGCTAAAGTTTAATGATGTTTGACTGGAGCTGTGATCTATGGAGTACAACAGCTGCTGACTGTTGAAATCAGTGTGGATACAAAGATCAAGCCTTTAAACTGGTGCTTGATGGTTAATTAGAAAGTCGTTAACAGGCCTGTAGCTAAGAGTTTTGGGAACACTTGCACTGGGCCTCTTGAGTTTGACCCCAGTTTCAATTCAGTCATTTACAGTAGCTCTCTTTACAAATTGTGAATTATTTGATTAATTATATGATTAATATAATATTAATTTTATACTGAATAATACATGAAAATTATTTGCATTAGCTACATCCCTGCATTAAAATGACAAAAAAACGTTTTGTAATTTAATATTTAATGTATCTGAATGCATAAGCATCCATTATCATAGTTGAATCTTTGCTGCAAAGTCTTTAGGATAAAAATTCACACTTGAAATCTAAAGATAGACTCCACTGAGACCACAGCATCGGAGAGTGTCTATCGCTGCAAAACAGCCTGTTTTGGAAAACATTTTCATCTGCTCATGCATGTAGAAAACTGAGAAATTACATGCCACTCAGAGAGGCTACACTTACAGCAACCGAGCAATTGTTTCTCAATAAACAACGCTATGCGCATACAGAGTATTCAGAGGAAAGGGAGAGAGAGAGGGGACGTTGCTCTCTCTGAATCACTCAGAATTCATGAATGCCAAACCTGCCTGTGAAGTGCTAGCGGGCATTTGTGTAAACAAATCGCATTGATAGCACATATCTCTCATACACACACAATGAGTATTAAACATGGACTATAATGGCTAATACCTCATGCAATTCCAATACATTATTCATACAAAAGTTGAATCTGGGAAAAAATTATTCATAAGGATGTCGAACCTTTCAGATGGAAAGCTGTTATAAAAATGCATGGGCATAACATGAATAGGACAAGCTCTTGAACATACAGTACACATCTAGCTATTTAAACCTTCCTGAGAGCACTTAAGAGGGGGAAGATTTCAAGCTCAAATGGCATTTCTCTATAATCCATAGATTTAAAGGAAAATTATGGGTTCAATACAAGTTAAACTCATATAGCATTTGAGGAATAATGTTGACTCGTTCTTTGTTTTCTTTTAAATAAAAAGCAAACATCAAAGTTATGTTGAGGCAACAATACAACAGAAGCGAATTAAGCCATTTTTATGGCTTTAAAGGCAGAAATATGAAGCTTATAATTTTACAAAGGCACTTACATGAATTCTTCCATTAAAACGTGCTTCCCCTTCAGGAACTCGAGCTGCGTCGAGTCGCTTTGGGAACGCCCTTGCGTGACCGCGTTCTGAAGCACGTGTCAAATCCGTCCAATGGAGTAGCGAGACGTCACGAGCAGGGTGACGTAAGCACCAGAAAGCATAAAGGCACATCCGGCCGGGCGCAAACCAGCTTCGATGAAGTAGCGCCTGCAGGGATGCAGGGAGTATGGCAAAGAGACGCAGCGTCTCGTTCCCTCGGGGAACCATGGTTACATACGTAACCTAGAGACGATATTACTGGTTACACTTTACAATAAGGTTCCAATTACATTAGTTATCATGAATTAATCTTAGTTAATGTTAATTTTAACATTTAATAATACATTTTTAAATCAAATGTTGTATCTGTTAATATTATTTAATGGACCTAAGCTAACATGAACAAAAAATTTATAGTTGTATTTTTATTAAGTAACATTAACAAAGATTAATATATATGTATTACTCATTTGATCATTTTAAGTTAATGTTATTTCTATCATGACAACTCTCTGAGGGTTTAGCATGGTATAATAATGCTAATGTGTTTGGTCTTGGTGGAATAGATCTGCTACGCTGCTGCTGCGGTGAAGCAAGCACCGAGACTTGCTACTGCAAATACATCCACAACATACTGCTGTGAGCATGTAAGAAATACTGCTGCTGCACATGTAACATATATGAAATAACCCCCATATTACGTGAAATCACCCTGTAGCAGATCTATACAGGTGGAGCTGGGGAAGGTGGTGGATTGCTCTAGCCAATTTTGAATGTTGAGCAGCGAGCTCATTGGCTGCTGATACAAAAATAACCTATCAGCTGTGCCATGTGATGATGCCATTATGTCAGATTGAGTTTTACCTATTGGACTGCGCCATCTAGAGTTTCATGAGAGAACTTTGGATTTGATTGTTGTAAGTGCAACCATATTATTTGAGCTCTAACACCGTGTTTTGTGGTAATTAACATTAAGGGTTGTTGATTGAGATTAACCTGGAATGTTGCTTTAAAGAAGTCTAAACATGAGCTAACAGTTGTTACTTCTGTCAGTAAAGTTTTGTCAGAATAAAGAGACAGTTATTAAGTGCTGGAAAAATCGAGTTTCATAACCCTCTTAACGAAAGCAAGGTATACTGCAGAACAAAAGGAAGAGGGAAAAAAAGACTAGGATGCAAGAAAAGAAAGAACAAAACCAAAACAAACAAAAAAGAAGCCAACGAGCACAAAAACAGGTTGCACGAATCTCATGAGGAACGTGGCAACTGTGCATATGCAGTTATTTGGATAATTCATATTTCATGTGCTTAAGCCTTTGATAGAAAAACCTACATGCATAGAACTGTCTTTGCATCATCCTAAAACAACTTTTCAGCCACAGTTGCCATGGTCACAGAAAGACATCACAGTCCTGAGCACGGGGTCTTATGGGTAATTAGTCAGATAGGTACAGAGGCTGTGAGGCAGGCTGCTCTGGGGGATTCGGGCCTTACTGATCTGCTAGCCCTGACACGGAAAGTAAACAGGGCTCTGGCTCTTTCATTCTTTCTTCTTCTCTCTCTTTTTCACCTCTCCCATGCAGCTTTGAAGGTCAGTCATGCTTAGATGGGGGACAAAGACTGAGAAAGTGAACATGAACATTTTTCTGACCCAGAAAATAGTCTTTTCTTTAGGTCACTGTAACATGGACTAGGGTACGGCAGACTGATTCAAAAGATCACAGTTGAATATAAAACCAAAATAAAGGATCCCTAGAACCTTTAATAAGACCAGTTTTATGGTGTTGACTGTCATTTTCTAAGCTTAAAATCTTCAATCTTCATTGATTATAGAACTGCATGGAAAATATACAGCGACCAGCACATTCTCCAAAATGTCTCTTTTTCTAACTGTTTTCAACCTTTATAATAAAAAGAAATGTTACCAATTTAAGACATTGCAGCCTTGGTGAACATGAGACTTTCTTAAGTCTTCCAAACTTTTGAACAGTAGTTTATATAAGAAAGCCAGTAATTTATAACGCACAATTTCCCCTTGGACGACATTTTATTATTTTTAGCTTGAAATCATTAGCATTTATGTTAATTTAAAGTTAAAAAATCTGCCTCATCCTGCCATGTGCAATAAAGAAACACACAAACAGACTAAGCAGCCCAGATCCCAATGCACCACTGATTTAATTTGGAAGAGCAGGACGCTACACGAGTGCCAACTTTTTCCGCAGGCCGCCTTGTTTACCCGCGTTTGTTTATGAGTGCGTGGCACACGCATTAAATCTACATGGCTACGTTCCAAAAGAAAATACCGCGAATGATTCAACGTGGCTAACACCGTTGATAACAAATGCTCCCGCTAACCTTTGCAATTATTTTTTCAATATCGTGCTCTGTTGAGCATTTTTAATGAACGCATAACAGAAGCAATTAGGTGTGTGATGGCATTTTCCTTTTTAAGGAGCTAATTAAGGCCCGACCGTAGACGGTAACCTGCGCTATCGCAGGTGAATGGCAGATGCTAACACAGACAACAGCGCATTAGAATGATTACAAGAAAACAATCACAATAACAAAAAGAAAAACAGGAAATAAATAGAGTCACTAAAATGGGAAAAGGGAGGGAAAAAAGCACCAATCTTCTGCAGTGTTTATTATTTTACCTCTAAAATTACATGCATGTGCTCTGCATAAAATAATCGTGAAATGTAATTTAGATGGTGTAATGGAGGGTAATGTGAGAAGAAATTGAGGACGGATGACTGTGAGTGAGCTAGTGGCTAAAAAGGAGCCAAAAGATGTGACTATTAAAAGGTAATTCAGCTCAGGGTATTTGATTTAGCGCGGCCACAACGGCGCAGGTGGAAAAGTCCCAAAGATGGGAATGGGGTGCAGCATGTTTTCATGAATTTCATTAAATAATGAGTCCATCAAAATATAATGACAGCAGGGAGACAATGCAAGAAGAAAACCTGTGGATATTTGTAAGGTGACACCTTTGCGTTTGGTTTTCAAAAAGCAATCGCATAAGACCGCTGCTCATTAGCATTTAGCATGAACTCTGAATTCCCACATTTCTGATTGATGGAATAAGGGCAGAATCATGTACTTTAGGGGTAGCTTCATTTGAAATTCAAACAACCTTTGTGTCGTTACAGAAGCGGCACTGAGAAGAATGTCAAAAATAATTTTCCTCTGAGCAAGCGTTTCAAACGCAAACCTCGCTCCTGACATCAAATGTACGAAATGGAGGCAAATTTCTCAAATAACCTGTGATGAAACTATGTCACCGCAAATGTCTCTTTAGCCTGCTCATAAAAATTTATCTTTTAAAGCAAGCCCTATTAGTCACTCCAGCAGACTGTAGGCAGAGCTAAGCTGTAATCAATACTGTCTCAGGTGACAGAGTATAACAGAGACTTATTCAATAACATTAGCACGTAAACGGCTGATGATGGCAACCAGGTCCATTTTTTTAATACTGAATGAGGAATTTTTGTTCTGCATTATCAATTATTGAGGCAAGACTTTCCTGCATACGGATGTATGTCCACTTGTTTGCAATGGGAGCGTTCTTTCTGGTCACTGAACGTTTAAAATGTTTAAAAAATGCAGCGCTTGTAACTGTTTTCCCTATCATCCAATCACAGTGGAGGAGGGGCGGGTCAAATACCACATCGTCCAACCACAGTCACATCCTAGTTGTACAACAACTGAACAACGAGGAGAAGTTAATATTGCCAGTTTCCAAGTATCCATGTCTGTACCAGATGACATTCCCAGACTACTACATTATTAAAGAAATAGTTCACCCAAAAATGAAAATTTTTGTCATCATTTACTCAACCTCATGTCATTCCAAACCTGTATGAGTTTCTTTCTTATGTTGAACATAAAAAATATATATTTTCAAGAATGCTGGTAATTAAAGAGTTGATGGTCCCCATTGACTTCCATAGTATTTCTTTCCCTACTTTGGAAGTCAATGGGAACCATCAACTCTTTGGTTCTTTTGTGTTCAACATAAGAAAGAAACGTATGCAGGTTTGGAACGACATGAGGGTGACTAAATGATGACAACATTTTCATTTTTGGACAAACTATTCCTTTAATATTAAAAATACTGCGGGCGGGGAGCATTATTGCATTTTTTTGCAATGTAAATTACAGAAATGGCATCATGCTTAAAATAATATTTAATTTTAAGTTCAGTTTCATTTTTTTAAATGCACAACACAAGCACACTGTACTTATTGATAATAAATTATGATCTAAATTTGCTATTGCTGAAATATTTAACAGTATTTTTAAATTCTTTTTTTTTCTTAACTCATTCGTCTTTTTGACAATACTGCTGATGGCCAGTAATCATGTTCATGGTATTAAATAAATCAGACCATCCAGCATTGATAAAAAACTAAAAAAAAAAAACGATGATGATTTTATAGCAAGTAATATAGAAATCTATAGCAATCTTTAAAACTACAGTATTTTTTCTGTTTTGTATGGACTAATTTTATGACATCAAATAAAAACAATTACATGCAGTATAATTAAATAAAAATGTATGAATTTTTAAAGTAATTGTATGAAATTTTTGAAGTGTTTTTTTGTTCCACAAAAACATGAATAATAATACTTTTACATTACTTATAATTCATGTTATATGTTTTAATCAGAATTCTAATTTTAACACTAAAATTTGCCTTAGGCAAAGTACTGTCTCCCTCAAAAGCTAAAGTTAAATGTGGTACAATAGTGATGATCTTTATGAAAGTCTGATGTCTTTTGGAAACTCCCACTTGACTTTTTTTCACTGCTAGTTTTCATCTTCATAATAGCTTTGGTTAAAGATAATAACCTCAGCACAGTCTTTGCTTTGGTTTCCTCAAGGCTCGTGGTATACTCTACAGAGGAAGCAGGCTTGTCTGTAACTGTGTGTGTTATTACTGAATGTAATTGACAGGGTCTCGAACAGCCTCCACTCATTTTGAGAGCTGGAGTCCATGACTGTCACTTCTCATGAATAGGGCTTTAATGTCAAATCTCTTCTGTTGTACCCTCTTCATCAGCAGCGTTCCCCAGCCTCTGCCGAATCCCAGACTGTGGCTTTTTAACTTAGCTGTCAGCCGTTAAATGCTGCAGTATTTCACTCTGTTCTTTCCGAATGTGACTCGGAGGGCAGAGGGATGTGATGACATACGGGCCTCGGGGTATCTTATAAGTGACCAGAGAGACTCCAACTTCAGAGCGCAGCTGAACAAAGCTGAAAGAGATTCTCATACCCCTGTTATCACAGAACATCATCTGCCACCTGAAATACACTCTCTCTCTCTCTCTCTCTCTCTCACACACACACACACACACACACACACACACGCTCTGAAAAAACATTATGAATTCCATCACCTGGCTACAGACCCCATTTCATACACTATAACATTTGGATGTCACGAAAGTGCGTATCTCATTTTCCCTCTCTCTCTGCTGGGGTAATGGAAAAGACCGGAAAACTTTTCATTATCTCTGTCTGTGCGTCGGGCAGAGCAAACACACAATCTCCTTCTGGTCTCTTCCACAGTGCTGGTATTCGACATTCAGGTAATACGCATGAAAAATATCCTTTTTGCAGTCTCCTCTCTTGAGACAATATGCTATATGCCTGCATCTAATTTTTTTTCCTTTTTGGTTTTGGGAACTCAATATTTGCAAGTGTACTGATCCCAGGACCCTTGAGACGGTGCGAGAAAAGACCAAGCACAAAACACGTTGTATGTTAAAGTTACATTTAAATATCCAAAATATTCGGGCAGAGCAAACACACAATCTCCTTCTGGTCTCTTCCACAGTGCTGGTATTCGACATTCAGGTAATACGCATGAAAAATATCCTTTTTGCAGTCTCCTCTCTTGAGACAATATGCTATATGCCTGCATCTAATTTTTTTTCCTTTTTGGTTTTGGGAACTCAATATTTGCAAGTGTACTGATCCCAGGACCCTTGAGACGGTGCGAGAAAAGACCAAGCACAAAACACGTTGTATGTTAAAGTTACATTTAAATATCCAAAATATTTTAAGAAACACATTATGCATGTTATTTACTTAAAATATTATTTTATTGATTTTATTTATTCAAATTTATTATAAAAAAAATATTTGTATTGTTTATTTACAGATACAGTTGGAAACCTTTCCATTTCTCATGTTGGAGAAACAGGGATACACTACTATTCAGGCTGCATTTATTTGTTTAAAAATACAGTAAATATAATATTATTAAATATTTTTTTACAAATTAAAATAAATCTTTCCAATTCTAATTTATTTTAAATTGCAATTTATTCCTGTGATGGCAAAGCTGAATTTTCAGCATCATTACTCCAGTCTTCAGTGTCACATGATCCTTCAGAAGTCATATTAATACGCCAATTTGCAGCTCAAGTAACATTTATTATTATCAATGGTATCAATTTGACCATTTAACCCTTAAATGCATACCTCGGGTCTTTAGTGACCCGGGACATCATTCTCTACCCTCTCCCTCCTTAATTGTTTTAAGTTAGTCATCAACTTTCTTAGTATTCCTCAATCTATTAATTATAAAAAATATAACAAGAAATTTTTTTTTTAAATATAAAAGAATGCCTGTTTTCTGATAAATTTTTTGTAAAACTGTATAGGGTCGCTAGAGACCCGAGGTATGTAAATGTGTTGAATGATGTTGAATATACTGTGGAAGTGCGCTCTGACAATGACAGCGATGGTAAAATCATCTGCTCAAATCGAACCCTTTTAAGTTTCAAAAGGTAACGAAATATGCTTTATTTTATTCTTCTGTAATTGTTCTTAAAATATCAAGAGAGTTTTTTGCTATTGCTGCAGTTAGAGATCCATCCATGCTGGATATATAGGTCCGGGTCGCTAAAGACCCAAATATGTAATAATGATTGGCGAAACATTTATGCATTTAAGGGTTAAAAGTCTTTACTGTCACTTTTGATGAACATAATGCATCCATGATGAATACAATTTTAATTTCTTTAAAAAAAAACAAACACATTCACTGTGTGAAATAATAAAAAAAAGCACTTAAAATGAGCATTAACGAAACCCAACCTTTGACTGTGTCAAAAGCTGTTTAAAATCAGTGGATAATAATATGTATCTGGCTGCTATTAGTTCTAAAAAGCTGAAATTCAGTTGGGTTGAATTTCTGGCATCCTTGAGCCTTGTTAACAGTTGTGTTAATTTAAAGGATTTACTCTTGCATTCAGATGTGGCTGTCACTTCCAAATCTCTGCAGTGAGCACCTGGCTTAAGGGCATTTCAAGTTATTGGAAGAAATAAAGAAAAGCCTGACAACTTTTATTCCAGAGATGCATGCCAGATGCTGTGACAACAGATGTGATGCCCCACTGTCACTTCTTTGAAGCTTTTCAGCATCTCATGGCTTTCTAAAGAAGATCACACTGCGCTGGAGATTATGCCTGACTCTGGCTCCACAACCGCAACAATCAGTCCTGCCCTAAACGGTGATGACCATGATTCAATTAAACTAAAACGACCATGGTAAGACTCTGTAGCTCATTTTCAACACAGACACACCACCATAATAAAATTAACTTGCATACATTCCCAGAGCAGTTTACTCAGACAGTTATGGGCTGCAATGATTCATAAGAGCACACATTAAACTAATACAATGCATGCTGGCTTATTATTTGATACATTTGGAGGTGGCGTTTGCTGAACGCAGAGATGGCTTTGTATCTTCTGGGTAAACAGAAAGAGGTGGAAGAGGATGGGTGGGGGATGAAGACAGGCCGTCTCCTTTTCACAGAGTAACAACGTTTAGCAATACTGTGATGGCAAAGCTGAATTTTCAGCATCATTACTCCAGTCTTCAGTGTCACATGATCCTTCAGAAGTCATATTAATACGCCAATTTGCAGCTCAAGTAACATTTATTATTATCAATGGTATCAATTTGACCATTTAACCCTTAAATGCATACCTCGGGTCTTTAGTGACCCGGGACATCATTCTCTACCCTCTCCCTCCTTAATTGTTTTAAGTTAGTCATCAACTTTCTTAGTATTCCTCAATCTATTAATTATAAAAAATATAACAAGAAATTTTTTTTTTAAATATAAAAGAATGCCTGTTTTCTGATAAATTTTTTGTAAAACTGTATAGGGTCGCTAGAGACCCGAGGTATGTAAATGTGTTGAATGATGTTGAATATACTGTGGAAGTGCGCTCTGACAATGACAGCGATGGTAAAATCATCTGCTCAAATCGAACCCTTTTAAGTTTCAAAAGGTAACGAAATATGCTTTATTTTATTCTTCTGTAATTGTTCTTAAAATATCAAGAGAGTTTTTTGCTATTGCTGCAGTTAGAGATCCATCCATGCTGGATATATAGGTCCGGGTCGCTAAAGACCCAAATATGTAATAATGATTGGCGAAACATTTATGCATTTAAGGGTTAAAAGTCTTTACTGTCACTTTTGATGAACATAATGCATCCATGATGAATACAATTTTAATTTCTTTAAAAAAAAACAAACACATTCACTGTGTGAAATAATAAAAAAAAGCACTTAAAATGAGCATTAACGAAACCCAACCTTTGACTGTGTCAAAAGCTGTTTAAAATCAGTGGATAATAATATGTATCTGGCTGCTATTAGTTCTAAAAAGCTGAAATTCAGTTGGGTTGAATTTCTGGCATCCTTGAGCCTTGTTAACAGTTGTGTTAATTTAAAGGATTTACTCTTGCATTCAGATGTGGCTGTCACTTCCAAATCTCTGCAGTGAGCACCTGGCTTAAGGGCATTTCAAGTTATTGGAAGAAATAAAGAAAAGCCTGACAACTTTTATTCCAGAGATGCATGCCAGATGCTGTGACAACAGATGTGATGCCCCACTGTCACTTCTTTGAAGCTTTTCAGCATCTCATGGCTTTCTAAAGAAGATCACACTGCGCTGGAGATTATGCCTGACTCTGGCTCCACAACCGCAACAATCAGTCCTGCCCTAAACGGTGATGACCATGATTCAATTAAACTAAAACGACCATGGTAAGACTCTGTAGCTCATTTTCAACACAGACACACCACCATAATAAAATTAACTTGCATACATTCCCAGAGCAGTTTACTCAGACAGTTATGGGCTGCAATGATTCATAAGAGCACACATTAAACTAATACAATGCATGCTGGCTTATTATTTGATACATTTGGAGGTGGCGTTTGCTGAACGCAGAGATGGCTTTGTATCTTCTGGGTAAACAGAAAGAGGTGGAAGAGGATGGGTGGGGGATGAAGACAGGCCGTCTCCTTTTCACAGAGTAACAACGTTTAGCAATACCTATGTTTTATATGACCCATTTTCACTTATGGGAACAAATGCAAATTTATTTTCCCAACCGAAATGAAAGTAGTCCAATGCAGTTGTCAGTTTAGGATATGAGACTGTTTGTTTTTGCTTTGTGTTTTTGTTTGTGTATTTGTTCGTTCATTCATTGCTTACATGACAGTTATGTAACTGGTAAACAACTGTCTAATTTTACATTTTGCATAAAAAGCATGATAATAATAATAATAATTATTATTATTATTATTATATAACATTTAATTAATTTATTAATTCATTCACCACATGATAGTTATTTAATTGCCAAACAATAACTGTATTACAACAACAAAAACAACAACAATAACAATAATAATAATATTTATGTAAATATAAAATTTTGACTTACTGATTGACAATTATATTACTTTTATTGTATGCGATGCCTATCACAATCAATCTGGTGGAATTTTCTATAAACATTTAATTTATTTTTAATTTCTTTAAAAACTTTGTGGTGCCAAATAAATAAAAAAATAATATACCAGATAGCAAATAAAAAAATTCTATTAACATTATCCACAAATCACTCACTACCTGACTTTAAAGGCCACTATCTCAACTTGGAGTGAAGAGAAACCATTTCTGCTGATCAATAAAATGATAAAGCACATTTGGTTTGGGCATCAGTGTAAATAAACTTCACATCATCACGGCTGTAATGCAATGACTGGGGACTAGACTGACAAAAAACTATTTAATGGCATCGAAAGGGTTTTGTTTCAGGATAAGGTGCACCTAAGAGCTGTTTTCTGTATGCTTCAGCTCTTTTGCCAGGGCTAACCAGAGTCTTGCAAAAGCCTGTCGTCTTTAGGTGCTGATATAGATGCGGAAAGGGGCTAATTATGAATTGTAAGTTGCAACATCAGTCTCGGCATATGTTGACACTGATATAGGCTTACTTGTATGTCTAAGAGAGTTTCCCCGCCTCTTTCCATTTCTGTTTATAAAAGAAGACAAAAAACACTATGTTCGAGAGACAGAGCCCTGGTGAACCGCCTTCTGCTGTTTGTGGGCGAGATAAGAAATGCCACTAGAACACAGCCGACAATACTCGTCAGAAATCTAATAGAACAGGAAGGCAATCATAATGCACTGACATGTCAGCTCAATGGAGCGATACAGAGAGAGAGAGGAGGGGAGGAGAAATGTTTTGACAAGAATCTGGAGAAATGAGCCATTCAACTGGTTTAGAATTGTTTTAAATAACAGCCGATAATCGCAATGTCACAGCAAAACCACTTTCGTTAAAGCTCATCTTAGCCTGTCCATCCCCTGACTATGAAGGTCTAAATATTTTTAGTTTGGCTTCGATATAGTTAGTTGCATGCTAATAGGGGGGGAAGTCGTGGCCTAATGGTTAGAGAGCCGGACTCATAACCCAAAGGTTGTGGGTTCGAGTCTCATACCGGCAGGGATTGTAGGTGGGGGGAGTGAATGTACAGCGCTCTCTCCCACCTTCAATACCACGACTGAGGTGCCCTTGAGCAAGGCACCGAACCCCCAACTGCTCCCCGGGCGCCGCAGCATAAATGCCACTGCTCCTGGTGTGTGTTCACGGTGTGTGTGTGTTCACTGCTGTGTGTGTGCACTTAGGATGGGATAAATGCAGAGCACTAATTCCAAATATGGGTCACCATACTTGGCCACATGTCACGTCACTTTGTCACTTTTAATATCATTAGCTGTTAGACTGTTTGCACAGCAAAACCCTTTCAGAAATATTTAAACTGAAATCGCTTTAAAGCACTTATGCCACAGTCACACACTCAAAAGGGCATTTTCCATCTTTTCCATATAAATATAATATAAATAAAATAAAGGCCACTTAAGTAAACTTCAATAGAGGACAATTTTATGACTATGTTTCTTACTATTATGTTTCTTAATATTGCTTTGTAATAACGTCAAATTAGAAGTTGTATTTGATATTAAAGTTATAATATATAGTACAGTGCAGTTATAATGTATAATATATTTTAAATGAACGAAATTACAACATTAAATTGTATATTAGTTTACCATAAATGCTTGAATTTGTTATTTTAGTATAATTGAGAAACGTATTGTTTATATATATATATATATATATATATTTTTTTTTTTTTAATTTTAGTTCATTTTTTTTTGTATTTTTGTCATATTTACTTTTTTCATATAGTTTTACACATTTTTATCTCTTTATTACATGCATGTTGTCACGGGCGCACTGCTGAGCGGACTGAGGAGCAAGGAACGGAGAGACGAGGAGTACATCAATCCAAATGGGTTTAATGAACACAAAGGAACATGGCACACTCACGCAATAACTGTAGACATAGACAATACCGGACGCTGGAGCACACACAGGGAACACTATTTATACACACAGGAGGAGGGGATGACGAGACACACCTGGGAGCAATGAAACATCAAGGGAAACACCTGGGACAAATTAAACATGGGAAAGGAAGGCACATGAGGAGCAAAACAACCACAAACCACGGAAAAGAGTCTGACACATGTACCGTAATAACTAAAACTCAAATAAAAATGTATAAAAACTATTTAATCATGACAAAGTTAAATAAAAAATGAAAAATGTTGAAAAATGTAAATATCTTTTTTCTTTACCTTATTTCAGTTGAATTAATTTATTCAAATAACGAAATGTTTCAAATAATGAAAATGTAAATTTTTTATGGTTTTAATTTTAGTTAACTATGCTAACCTCGAATGCTTGTCAGTACATACTGCGTATTTCAGAGACAACAGAAGTAATTATGAAATTAACTTCTACTTAAGTTGGTCAAAAAGCAAACTTAAGTTTAAACTATGTGCATTTTTATAATTTAAACTATAATTCATTTTCATTTAATTATAAATAACATAGAATTAATTGTCCAAAGACATTACTTTTACTTCACACTAATTTAACTTTTACATTACTTTACAATTCACAGTTAAGTATATTCTTTTAAACTATAATAATTTCATAATAAGAACTATTTAGGGTTAAACCCTAACCCACTATATAGGGTTAAAATAGTGTGGTAAAATAAAACAGTACAGAATTTTTAAACTACGGCCACGATTAATTCAAATTGATAGTTGATTGGTCAGTTTTGAAAAGCAGTGGTCTACTTCGCACACTAACTACTGTATTAAAAAATGACAGTCAGGTTAATATGACAGGAATTACTATTCATACGGTAACCGTTGCTGGGTTGGCTAAAAACAAGCAGGCTGCAAACTCTTCCAAACACTCCCCTCTTCCCTTTTTTACTTCATAACTGACAACACCAATGAGCAGCAGAGGATGATGATGACTTAATAAGCAGACAGGAAGTGTGAATGTTGTCTGAGTGTGTGGAGAGTATATTTCTTAAGTGAGGTGCATGCTAGTTTAGGCCCGTGCTCCTGAGGAACAGGTTGTGACAGTTTGGCACACACTGTAAGAAAGTAATGAATTCTATATATATATATTTTTTTTTTTAATTTTAGTTAATTTTGTTGTGTATTTTTGTCATATTTACTTTTTTCATATAGTTTTACACATTTTTATCTCTTTATTACATGCATGTTGTCACGGGCGCACTGCTGAGCGGACTGAGGAGCAAGGAACGGAGAGAGACGAGGAGTACATCAATCCAAATGGGTTTAATGAACACAAAGGAACATGGCACACTCACGCAATAACTGTAGACATAGACAATACCGGACGCTGGAGCACACACAGGGAACACTATTTATACACACAGGAGGAGGGGATGACGAGACACACCTGGGAGCAATGAAACATCAAGGGAAACACCTGGGACAAATTAAACATGGGAAAGGAAGGCACATGAGGAGCAAAACAACCACAAACCACGGAAAAGAGTCTGACACATGTACCGTAATAACTAAAACTCAAATAAAAATGTATAAAAACTATTTAATCATGACAAAGTTAAATAAAAAATGAAAAATGTTGAAAAATGTAAATATCTTTTTTCTTTACCTTATTTCAGTTGAATTAATTTATTCAAATAACGAAATGTTTCAAATAATGAAAATGTAAATTTTTTATGGAAAAAAAAGAGTCTGACACATGTACCATAATAACTAAAACTCAAATAAAAATGTATAAAAACTATTTAATCATGACAAAGTTAAATAAAAAATGAAAAATGTTGAAAAATGTAAATATCTTTTTTCTTTACCTTATTTCAGTTGAATTAATTTATTCAAATAACGAAATGTTTCAAATAATGAAAATGTAAATTTTTTATGGTTTTAATTTTAGTTAACTATGCTAACCTCGAATGCTTGTCAGTACATACTGCGTATTTCAGAGACAACAGAAGTAATTATGAAATTAACTTCTACTTAAGTTGGTCAAAAAGCAAACTTAAGTTTAAACTATGTGCATTTTTATAATTTAAACTATAATTCATTTTCATTTAATTATAAATAACATAGAATTAATTGTCCAAAGACATTACTTTTACTTCACACTAATTTAACTTTTACATTACTTTACAATTCACAGTTAAGTATATTCTTTTAAACTATAATAATTTCATAATAAGAACTATTTAGGGTTAAACCCTAACCCACTATATAGGGTTAAAATAGTGTATATTTCAGAGACAACAGAAGTAATTATGAAATTAAGTTCTACTTAAGTTGGTCAAAAAGCAAACTTAAGTTTAAACTATGCATTTTTATAATTTAAACTATAATTCATTTTCATTTAATTATAAATAACATAGAATTAATTGTCCAAAGACATTACTTTTACTTCACACTAATTTTACTTTTATATTACTTTACAATTCACAGTTAAGTATATTCTTTTAAACTATAATAATTTCATAATAAGAACTATTTCATTCATTTAAATCAACTAGAAAGTAGCAAATCATCACATCCATGGAAGAAAAATTGGAAAATCACCTGAAACATGATTAGTTCACCCAAAAATGAAAATTAATTTGATTACAAACTTGAATGGCTTTCTTACTTTTGCAGAACAGAAAATATATTGTAAAATAGATATTTTGAAACTTTTTTAAGGCTAAGGTTTCTTTTTTTTTTGTGAACTAATAAGTAAATAAATATGTCGATTTAAGCTCATCTTATCTTTCAAATGATACATACATTAAAAAAATATCACTTTACCCTTTCAACAAATCACAAGTTGACACTGCTAAATGCTTGTGGCGATCACCGTATTGCGGTTGCCATTACTCTGAACCAGTTCATCCCAGCGTGAACTCGGGGAGCCACTTTTCTCCCATCGATCTTGTGTGTCCAACTGTGAAGAATAACTGCAACAAACACCTCAAACGCCCCAACAAGAAGAGAAGTTACTCCTCCACTGGTGTGCCAATCACATTCACCCACTCAAACAGCCTGATAAGTCAGGAGAGGAGAGAGTCATCAGTGTAAAATATGACTTCTATACACAATTGTGCACTTTCATATCGAAGAAAAACACGAGGCAGGATGAGGTCGACATTCAAATGAGTGCACGGACACATGGTTAATGGGTATTCTGTGCATTATTTCTGTGTAATATGCCATAACACTTATTCCAAATGAGCTAATTTGTTGGTCCGGTGAGCACACAAATCCCGTTAAGGTGTAATTCAAGAGTGGTCAGACTGTGCGAGCTCAAAGGTGAGGAGAGCGGGAGGAATTGTGAGTATTGATGCGCAGAAATATTGAGCAGCGGAAAACTGCTGGAGCCCTCGAGAGAACTATAGAGATAGCCGAACTCTCCGTGAGCTGCTAAATGTCGAATTAAACAGTCAATCAATTTCAGGGTGAATAAGAGAGGGGAAAAGTGAGCGAGAGAAAGAGTAAGAATAGGGGCGATGCATCGACACGAGTCAGGCTGGAAATAAATGAGGTCTCGGCTCATAATAAACCCATATTTGTAATAAACAGATGCTGTGGAGCCATAAAATTGGCTTTTTAAATGGAGAGGGATTTGGCTGATGACGCACCATTACACACAGAGTTAACGCCCGACAAGGCCAGGAAGGGCCAGATAGATAGATGAATAGAAAGATGGCACGCTTGTTCTCCATCACACTTTCCTGCTCCCGCTCTCTTTGGGTCTCTCACAGTGGAATGAACACTGAAGATATTCTGTAGCGAGAGAAGCTAATTTTATTCATAGGACCGAAAGATGGATAAAAGAGAATGGGATAGAGAGGGAGAGGGAGAAAATAAACGAGAAGACGGGAGAAAAAGACAGACAGCCAGAGAAAAAGCAACGGATAAAAGATGTGTTGAGATTGTGTAATGTTACATGCCACAGAAACAGAACAGCAACAGCCTGAAGCCAATAATGCTACGCTAGTTAGACTAATGCTAACAACAAATGACTCTGTTTGAAGTTTTTACTCTGAGAAATTCATTGTGTAACCATACTTGTTGAATAAAAGCTAAAAAAAAAAAAAAACTGCAAAAAAATCTGCCAAAAATGCCACAGACCCTCAAAATTCAAAATGTGTCATTATTATATTTATTTATTTATTTAGTTAGTTAGTTACGAAGTTATTTTTTAAAGAAATTAATACTTTATTAATGCCACGTATGTATTAAACTGATTAAAAGTGACAGGACAGATATCTACAAAACAGCTATAAAAATCCATAATATCAACAAAAAACTAACATAGATGCGGTTATTTTTAACTTTCTATTATCAAAGAAATCTGAAAACATGTATCATAGTTTCCACAAAAATATTGAGTTGCACAACTGCTTTCAATATCAATAAGAATATAATAATTAAAAAATGTTTCTTGAGCACAAAATCAGCATATTAAAATGTATAAGACACTGAAGACTGGAGTAATGATGCTGAAATTTCAGCTTTGCATCACAGGTACAAATTACATTTTAAAATATATTAAAATAGAAAATTATGATTTTAAATTGAAATAATATTTCGGTAACACTTTATAATAACGTCTAGTTGTAAGTCATTTATAAGTGATTAGTTACTTATAAATGATCATTTACAAAACATTCATAAGCAATTAATAAGTGATATGCTAACAGTTTGTGTATGTTTTGTAAATTCATTTACAAATAATTAGTTAATGATGAACTAATCATTTATCACTATCACTAGATCACTAGATCTATCACTAGATTATCACTAGATCCCACACACTCCACAAGTCTGTGCTGATGAGAGAAAGGGTTTAACACAACCCACTGGAATCCCCTGACTTTAAGTCATTTACACGTTAATTAGTTTTAGCATAATTGCATTTTTGCGCTTTTTAACAGAACAGCTTACAACTTTAATGAAACATACATAAATCATTTACTAATGGTTTAATCATTATTTGTTCATGATTAACAAATGTTTATTGAGATAATAGTACAATGTTGACATTTCAATTATTTATAAGTGATTAATAATATATTAGCTAGTAACTTAACTAGTAACTATTAACCATTTACTAAGGATCTGTTTGATTATTTCATGATGTGCTATTGTTTTAAGATAACTTATGACAGATGTGTAAATCGTTAGCATATTACTTAATAATTTGTGAATGTATAGTTATGTTTTGTAAATGATTAGTTCATCATTATCTAATCACTTGTAAATGAATTAAATTATACACAGATTGTTAGCATTTCACTTATTAATTGCTAATGAATGTTTTGTAAATGATTAGTTCATCATTAACTAATCACTTATAAATGACTTACAACTGAACGTTATTATAAAGTGTTACCAATAGTTTATAGTTATGTGGATTAAGAATGTCACCACTTTTATAAAGAGATATCTGTTGTTCCAGATATGTGTTAACTAATAGGCTGATAATAACATATTACAAATTAGCAAGTGGAAACATGAGGACATGAGAAGTTAACCACTACAATAACGATCTGTGAGTGAGGTGGTTTTCTTATAGTTTATTTGTTCATGATTAACAAATGTTTATTGAGATAATAGTACAATGTTGACATTAAAGTGACCCTTTTATCTAAGAGTTAGATAAAAATATTAACATATCACTTATTAATCATTTATGAACCTATAGTCATGTTTTGTAAAAGATTAGTTAATCATTAACTAATAACTTATAAACGACTCACAACTGAACGTTATTATAAAGTGTTACCAAATATGTAACAATTTTCCTATTCTTACTGTATTTTTAATCAAATAAATGCAGCCTTGGTGAGCATTTTATTTAAAAAAAATCAACTTATGATCCCTTAACTTTCGGTAGTGTATATACAGTGATAACCTGGTAGAAGTTCTCTGTCTACCTAACTGTAGCCGATAGATGTTTTTGGCTAAGCTAATGGGTGCTTGGCTAAGCTGGTTAACCAAATACAGCTAGGACTGATAAACCACCTTAAGCAGGTATGTCCTGGTTTTTCCAACAAGGCCAGCTGTCCTGTACCAAACAACTCTCATTTCACATAAGCATTCAGTTACAAACAAGATTTGCCACTAAGAGCCACGCACACATGCAAAGCAATTAAAAAACGCAGCAGAAACACAAAGAAGAGATGGAAGGAATAATAATGTGAACTGGCAGCGGGAGAATAATGGAGCACCTGTAGATGCCGAGAGGAATTATCCTGCTCATTTTCTCTCTGTTGTGTCTGTTTGAGAATGTGGCAAAAATCAGCGCCACGGTATTGAAGACCTGTGGTCTACAGCCACACACTCTTTACTCTAGTAATTACATTCCTTTCTCAAGGGCACCTTGTCCTCTACCATCACTTTCGAGTCCGAGAGCGGTGTGGGACGGCACACAACCTCACATGTGCAGAACAAACGCATAATTGAGGGACCACAGTGATTAGCCTGAGCACCATTTGTTGAGGACGCACATCTGCACCTGTGCATGGACTCTGTGGGCCTTCACTGGCAGATGATGAAAAAAATAGCTGCTGTAAATATTTCCCACAAACCTCCTTTGGCCAAGCACAAAATGTCTGAAATCTCCCTATCTCCCTTCCCTCATTTTCACTTTCCTTGAGGATGCAAAACTATTCAAAACCTGTAAAGAGCAGCACAATGGAGCACTTTTCACACACAAACGCACTTCACACACCGTCACCAGGTGATATGAGAGAGGGACAAAACTGTTGGGACACCAACAGACCAACTTTAAAGAAGGGCTACAGGCTGACAGACTTTTGGGGCTATATATATATACAGTATATATATATATATATACAGTGCAGTGAAAAGGTTTTTGCCCCCTTCCTGTTTTTTTATTTTTTTGCATATTTGTCACACATAAAAGATTCAGATCATCAAACTGAAAATGATAATTTCATTTATTAAGGGAAAAAAGCCGTCCAAACCTACCTGGCCCTACGTGAAAAATTAATTTCCCCTCCTCTTAAATCATGAAAGAACTGTGATTAACCACCTTATTTTAGAAAGCTGAGTCAAATTTCACTAGCCACACCCAGGCCTGATTACTGCCAGACCTGTTGAATCAAGAAATCACTTAAATAGAACCTGTCTGACAAAGAGAAGCATGCTTAAAGAGCAACAAACACATCATGCCGCGATCTAAAGAAATTCAAGAACAGATGAGAAACAAAATAGTTGACATGTATCAGTCTGGAAAGGTTTATGAAGCCATTTCTATGGCTTTGGGACTCCAGCGAACCACGGTCAGAGCCATTATTCAAATTTGATTGGTTGAGAACCGTGAGATATTGTACTGGTATCGCTACAGGAACGCCCTTTCACTGTTTGTATCACTCCAGTATTTCCAGTCTTTGGTTTCATTAATCTATTTTTTGTTCCACAGCAAATTGTTTCGGCTGAAAGCAAAATCTCATCACGTTATATTTTATGTAACTTTAATGCTGCATATTAGAGCATGGCTTTTATGATGGCTGTTGTTGTTGTTTATTATTCAATAAATAATATTTTATATACATAGTGGTATTTAGTATTGGGAAACAGTGTGTGTGTTCATGATGGCGATTTTTGTGACATTGTTCCGCCATTAGATGCGACAAGTGACTGTTTTACGAGTCAGCATTTAAGACTTTTATATTGAAAGAGACTGAAACAGGGTTGTAAACAAGGAAGTTCTTTTAACTTTCAACAACAGCTTGTAAGACGCAGTTAACAAATGCAGTAAGCGGCGCTGTCATCGGAAATTACCCTTAACAGATGAAAGATAGTACAACTAATAAAACTAATGTTTTATTGTGAATATGAGGTGGATCTGAAGAATGAATGCTGTATCAGATGCAGGTAATCACACTCGCTCAGTCTGTGATGTCCTTACATTAATGCACCACTAGATGGCACTCCAGCCTCTTGAGTTAGATTTAGATTGGGAGTAAGGGTGAAGAGTAAGAAAGAATGCTGAGCATGTTATCCTGCTTGTTCATGGTAGTTATTAAAGTTTAACTAAGAGGAATACACGACTTTGTGCTTCTTGTCTACATGAAGACATAACACAGTCCATCTCTCTCTCACAATACTCTAGTCTACATAATAGAGTGGACTTTTAATTAAGTAATACAATATGTTTTTAATGAAGCAGCTCAACGTTCCTTCATTACTAGTTCTAAAGTGATGTTTTGAATTAGTAAAGGAGGCTTTAGCACAGCTGTTAAACTGTGAAACTGAGATTTGAATATGTGGCGGAAGGAAGTAGTTCCGCACAAAAGGTTTTTTAAAGACACCCCGTTGTTGTTTTTCTTATATATTTACACTCGAGCCGTCGAACTGTTGTATAAACGCAATATCACTCTTATACTCGAGTGATACCTCGAGCCTCTGGCCTAATCACAAAGCCGGTATCGCTCTCATACTCGAGTGATATTGCTCATAAATAAATAGCTTTTTATATTAAATATATATTAATTTGATTTTATCTATCTATCTATCTATCTATCTATCTATCTATCTATCTATCTATCTATCTATCTATCTATACAAATCTCAAAAACTGGCACTAAACTGTGCATTACAAATTGCCATCACTGTAACAATTACCTATCTTGTGAAGGTAATTTATGTGAAGGTTTAAAAGACATCTTATACTGTGTCAACTAAAAAGAGCTCTATGCAAATTGTTCAGTTTGTTTACACCATTTTATATTGCTCAATCTTATGTGCTTCAATCATGTTTTCTATACAAATCTGCATGGAGATAAAAGTGGTTGCTGTCTTAGGCTAAAAATAAAATGCCACAACACTGCCTCACATAAAATCACATAAACACTCAAAAGTAAAAAACACTCTTGATGAATGAAACCCTTAAATCATCATACAAACCTCAAAACGTGGTACATATAATATGACAAGTACAGCAATCAACTAACTGCTCATTTGGAACAAATTCATCCTGACCTCACACTTAAAAAAAACAACAACAGTTTTTTACCCCCCAGTTTTTTTTTTTTTTATAATGTTGGAATGAATGTTTTTAAATATGTTTATATGTTTTGGAGCAAAATTAGGCAAGAGGGTTATATTTTTTCAGTTTTTGTACTTCATAATTTCATGTTTGATTTAATGTGCTACTTTGCATTTCTTTGTTTGCAAAATTTCTGGGGAATTAAAAAAAATAATAATAAAAAAAAAATTTCACAGTTTGATTTCCCCACCCAATCTCTTCAAAAAATTCCTTTGCATGTGAACATATACATTGTCCGTCATTTATTCAAATTAAAATGTTTATCAAACTTTCGCCCCGAACATTCATCTTGGTATGAACAGGCATTTCGTTTCTAGAACAAAGAATCATTTTTTGCTGAGTAGAGCCAAAACTGAAACACAGTAGCCTGGTTGATCTATATAGCGTAGACAATTAAATTTGTGAGTAACTGAGTGATTGATGTTTTCTGTCAGGACTGAGATCAGATAGACTGACAGCTTGCAAGGATAAACTATTCAACCAGCTCCTGGCACAAACTAGAGACATTTCCTCCTGGTTCAGCTAGATTGCACCAAGCTCTAAATCAAATCAGACGCCATCCCTAGCAGGCGGATTTCACAACCCCCCGTTATCGCTTCCTCTTCTCCACTCCTGATGTGTTTCTTATTACACTGTTTCCCAAATGTGAAAGTTTTCAGTCAGATCTGAGGCTCGTAGTGTTAATAATTAAGCCATTGCTCTGGCACTTTCTTGCGGTTGAGCAACTTGGTCTATACACTTCACTGCAGTCAACACAGCAGATCCAAACAACCCTCCTCTCCTGCATGCATAAAAACACACATGGACGTCCTCGCAGGTGCTGCTCGGCCAATCAAAGTTCCTCCTACAGAACCAGCTTCAGGAGGATGTAATTGTGGGAAATGCTGTGTTGGCACAGCATGAGACCATATCTGCACAAATTAACTATAGACTGATGCAGAATAACAGACAGGTGTGGATGAGCGCTGGGCCTAGGTGAGGAGTTCATTTAATATTCTACAAATTCCACAAAATATTCTAGCATTAATAATGAGTGTGGTATTACGAAAGCTAATACAGACATGTAGAAAACTGACTATTTTACAGCTCAAATAATTACAATAATTTGTGCGTGTTTTAACAAAAATATGAGCTTTACATGTCTGGTTCTAAATGCTATGGAATGATGGTCCTGTTTACTTCCATTGTGTGTTATTACAGTATATCGATATGTACATTTTTTGATAAAAAAACAACAACTGATGGGCAAACTGAAAAAAAATCATTGTCACAAATTTTGATTCTACTGAAACCAGAAGAGTCACTTAAAAATTCTGGTATTCAAATGCCCCGCCCCCTGGGAAATCAAATTGGGTAAAATCCTGCTCCACATAGCTGCATAAACAAAGTATGTTCTAATTGGCTGTGATTAGGGCTGTAAGATTTGAGGGAAAATGTAGCTGAGATTTTTGTGAAAAAATCTGAATATATATTTATTAATCTTCCAGGTTTGCTGTGCTTGTATGAGGGATGTACTTCGAACAAAGAGACTTTAATGACATCAAGGGAACCAGGAACACACACATAGCGGGGAAAGAAGACATTCAATACCGGACAGGAAACTCAGAACAGGAAACACTTTAAATACACATGACATGAAGAGGGGATGACGAGAAACACCTGGGAGCAATAACGAAATTGCATATGAGGGAAAACTGGGTCATGGAAAGCATGTGGGGGAGGAAAACTATTATAAAAAATATTATATTATATTATTATTTACAACCATAATATTAGAATAATAATTTTTATGGCTGTCTGAATTTTCAAATGTTAAACAATTTCTGAGACACTGAAAACACAGATCTTGATCTTATTTTGATTGTGATTATGTCAAGTTGCACAGAATTTGTACTTTCATTGTGGATGTAAAACTACTTGTCGCCGGAAACCTCTGAAGACGTCAAACAAATTCGTTTTCAGACATGAGGCAGATTAAATGATGACATAATTTTCCTCTCTGGGTGATAAAATTGTTCAAGACAAAGAACTAACAAGTCAAAAATAAATGTTTCTAAGTTGGAGAGAACATTCTAAATCACTCATTGGGATTTCATGTTTCTGACAGTTTGGGAGAAGGCAGCATAAAGCGGCTCTATGTAAGTCGGCTGCCTCTGAGCACAAAGTCATCACCTGAATGCATAAATCAGCCACTCAAAGTTAATTGTTATTCTACTTCCATGTATTCTTTGATCACACCATTCACGTCTCAGTCTGTGTGGGCCAGAAAACACTAAGCTATCTTTGACACATGGATCTTTTACAAATCAAAAGACATTTATTATCTCCATACAAACGACCTGGGGAATTCTCAGATATGGAGAGCCACAATATCATTATAAAATCCAATCCGCCAGGTGTATCGAATACATCCCATGATTACTTCCACGCGAAAAGCTCTGCTGACATAATGAACGGGGCATTTGCTGAGCCTATGATAACGCTCCTGCTCCATATTGATCAGATCTGGGAACAGTAGATATCTTTAACGCTGCAGCGAAGAGTCCTTTAAATGGCTCACCTCCCATACCTCATTTATCAAATGTAATCTGTTAGTATTCCACAACATTAATCAAGCCGCTGTCCCACTTTCTGGTGTATGTGCGTGTATGCGCTCTCATGGTTGTGTGTGTGGGAGTCTGGGAGATTGTCTAGTTGTTGATTTTGCGTCTGCTCTTGATTAAGGGTGTTTACGGGTAAAAGTGCGTCTTATAAAGCTTTGCCCGGACCAATATTGATTCTCTACAGAAATTTATAGCCAACAAATCATACAACAGGTGAACACAAAGCCATTTTACAACATCCAGCTCGGCATGGAAGAAAAACCAGATGATGTATTCCACTCTTTATATCAGGCAATGAGATACAGCTATAAATCTTTGTACATAAAAATGTGATTCTGAAACTTTTGTCCAAAACCTAGTGAGTTTTCTCATTGCCTACGGCCTACATAGCCTTCATAGGCAAGACCCTCCCAGCTAACAAATGTATGTTCTGAAAACAGGGATTTGGAATATTTCGAACACGTTAAAATATTCAGTTTTCTTGTCATTGTTAGGACAGTGTTTAAAAAGATAGTACAACTTTCCTCTAACCTTTGTTACTCAAAGTATAACATTCTTTGAATGTTTATTTGTAATATTCCAAGTATGTTAACATTCAGCACATATCAATAACCTCATAAGGATGTCTCGAGAATCTTCTTCTAAGAGTGTTTTCTTTCAACAATGAGAATGAGATGAGAATGCATATTCAGTTTCAATTTTATAAGAATGTTCTATAAATATTACTTTGAGCATGTTTTATCTTGACATTTACCTAACCTTTAGAAAACATTAGTGTAAATTGTGCAAACATTCATTATTAGCCGGGCTAACAGTCATGAAACGAGAAAGAAGTGAGAGAAAGAGTGAGAATAACATTTAAATACTGTAATAATCATAAATATAGAAGGCCCTTTCAAATTTCGAATTATTTTGCACTATTTTTATTGATACTTTTCAGTATTGGATGAATTACAATTTATAAATGTAATTTCTCTTGATTTGTTTGCCATCTTTAATTTATTTTTCACCATCATGGATTTATTTATTTATTTTTTGCCACTTAATATATCCACCATGTTGCATTTATGTTTTCAATCAGCTCACCATCATATTCGACTTTTTTCACTCAGCTTTTCCATCATCTTCAATTAATTGGATTTTTTTTTATTGAGCTTATCTACCATTTTAGATTGACAATTTCACTGAGCTTGTCCACCATCTTGGATTTAGTTTTTTACTGAGATTTTCCATTACATTACAGTGCATTTAGTCATTTAGCAGACGCTTTTATTCAAAGTGAATTACAAATGAGGACAATAGAAGCAATCAAACCAACAAAAGAGCATTTGTCAACCATGTTGAATTTATACTTTTACTGAGCTTGTCTACCATATTGGATAAATTTGGATAAACATTCAGCTGAGGTCCACCACCCACCTAATAACACACAAGACAAAGATATGAGTTTAGTGGCGATCACTCACCTTTCTTGTCCCCAAAGAAGAGCGTCTGTTGTGCAGGGTTTGACCACTGGAGGGAGGTGTTGTCATTGTGTTCCACACGGCAGGTCAAGTTGGCTATTCCTCCTTCTGTCACGGTCATGTTCTGGACGATAGGGAACTGGCCTTGAGCTCCTGGAAGAGACAGACAGAAAGTGTGTGAGAGACA
>NW_015505676.1:680285-700309 GCF_001515645.1 Sinocyclocheilus grahami
ATCTTGGATTTTGTTTTTCACTGAACTTGTCCACCATCTTGGATTTATTTGCCTTAAAATATAATTAGACTGAAAACAAGGCATCAGAGGTAGCATAATTAAGTTAAATACATAATTTTAAGGCATTATTGGTTTGTTCCTGATATGAAAGCTCTTTCAAACAGACTTTGTCCACCTATGATGATTTGAAAAGCTTTAAACAGAACTCACTAGGCTTTGGAACAGAATTCAAACAGTTTATATACTAGCTGTCAGCAATCTGTCACCGCAACCTATCTAAGCAGTAGTAAAAAAGCACAATCCCTTAAAGTTCCTCTATTAAAAGCTCATTCAGCTGAGGTCCACCACCCACCTAATAACACACAAGACAAAGATACGAGTTTAGTGGCGATCACTCACCTTTCTTGTCCCCAAAGAAGAGCGTCTGTTGTGCAGGGTTTGACCACTGGAGGGAGGTGTTGTCATTGTGTTCCACACGGCAGGTCAAGTTGGCTATTCCTCCTTCTGTCACGGTCATGTTCTGGACGATAGGGAACTGGCCTTGAGCTCCTGGAAGAGACAGACAGAAAGTGTGTGAGAGACAGGCACAACCACAGCAACATATGGAGCGTTCAACCTTTAGCATGAGCGCTCTACATGAATCCATCAATAGAAAGAATGAAGAAAACGACAAAAAAAAGCCAAAACACAGCAGCACCTGGGAAGAGTAAAATAACTCTTTCACAGAAGTTCTTGTAATATTAATGCCACGTAAAAAAACACCAAGCATGTTTTACTGACAGTTAAAAATAGAGCATGATGGAAAATATTCAAGCCAGTCAGTCAAAGTGACAGACAATGACTATTTGTAACGCAACCTCTGGCTATAATGCATTTTGCTGAAGCCCAGATCATGTGGTTTGGTTCGTGGAAGAGTTGTTCCAGAAAGGCAAAGTGGAAGAGAGCTATTTACATCTAAACGTGGGTGAAAAGTACAGAAGGTGAAGAAAGTTACTGACATCATTCAACACTAAATCATAATTGAGTCAGAAACACATGAGGAGAGGAGAACAGGCAACTGAGTGTGTGAGAGACAGGCACAACCACAGCAACATATGGAGCGTTCAACCTTTAGCATGAGCGCTCTACATGAATCCATCAATAGAAAGAATGAAGAAAACGACAAAAAAAGCCAAAACACAGCAGCACCTGGGAAGAGTAAAATAACTCTTTCACAGAAGTTCTTGTAATATTAATGCCACGTAAAAAACACCAAGCATGTTTTACTGACAGTTAAAAATAGAGCATGATGGAAAATATTCAAGCCAGTCAGTCAAAGTGACAGACAATGACTATTTGTAACGCAACCTCTGGCTATAATGCATTTTGCTGAAGCCCAGATCATGTGGTTTGGTTCGTGGAAGAGTTGTTCCAGGAAGGCAAAGTGGAAGAGAGCTATTTACATCTAAACGTGGGTGAAAAGTACAGAAGGTGAAGAAAGTTACTGACATCATTCAACACTAAATCATAATTGAGTCAGAAACACATGAGGAGAGGAGAACAGGCAACTGCTAAACTCAATGCCTTCAAAGATCTGTGAATAAAGATTTAGGTCTGTTTTCAAAAGCAACCAGATGACAATAAGCAACTTTTGTGGCAGGAGTTCTACCTGGAGGTGTTAAAGGAATTGATGACTCATCAGAATAAAACTAAAGTTTTTGTTTTAGCCTGCAAAGTCAGCACAATGCTGTTAAGGTACTGTGCATTGTTTTTGAACTGCCTCCCTGAGTCAATTTGCTACATTACATTTTTCATTTTCTCTTAAAAGTCAAAGTGATTTCCCCCCCCAAAATTCCCAGAAATATTCTTATTATATAATATTACAATAATAATAATAATAATATAGTTAATTAATATTAATATTAATTTAAAAATGTAGAAATTAAAAAAATCATGGCACCCCAATGGCCTTTTAAAGGTAAACAAACAATAAAATGATACACAAATTCAAACTCATTAAAGTGATAATTCACCCAAAAATGAAAATCCCATAAATTAATTACTCACCCTTATGTCGTTTCCAGACCCATAAGATATTTTTGATCAAACCTGAGAGCTTTCTGACCCTGCATAAACAGCAGTGCAACTACCATGTTCAAGGCCCAGAAAGGTAGTAAGGACATTGTTAAAATAGTCCATGAGACATCAGTGGTTCAACCTTAATCTTATGAAGCTACGTGAATACTTTTGTGCGCAAAGAAAACAAAAATAATGACTCTATTCATCAATTTCATCTTGTCCGTGTCAGTCTTCGATATGCGTTAACAAAAGTACTCATAGCTTAAAAGAAACAAAAAAAAAAACGGTTGAATCCTGAACGGCTGGGCCTTGAACGTGTCAGTTGCGTTGCTGTCTATGCAGGGTCAAAAAACTCTCGGATTTAATCAAAAATATCTTAAATTGTGTTCCAAGGGTCTTACAGTTTGAAACAACATGATAGTGAGAAATTAATAACAGAATTTTCCTTTTTGGGTGAATTATCCCTTTAAATGTTGCCATGTTGAGCAACTGTAACCTGTTTGGTTTTAAAGTGACTTCTGTGTAAATGGCACTTTATACATTGCTACACTATTGAAAACAGAAACAAAAAAGGACGTCCCTTAAGCACCTACAAACAACAGATATGGGTCACTCGTGAGCCCTTGCTTACTACGATCCGAGCAGAAGACTGAATAAAGGTTTAGCTCAGTGAGAAATAATTCACAAACTGACATCCATCACGGCACCCCAGGGTTAGACAGGCAATAACAGATCACCTTGTGCAGGGAGGGGAGCTAATGAAAAACTGTACACACACACACACACACACACACACACACACATAAAGACAACCCTGGAGAGGACATGATAGATGAATAATCTGTATTTATTTAAAGTGAAGAAGTGATGACTCTCACAGATCAGAGGTCAACATCTCCAGCGCCACCGCTGCCAGACATCAGGAGAGATGAAAAATGTTCGAATGTGGTGTAATAGGAAAAGGAGAAGGACGAAGACACGATGGAAGAGAAACGCTGTGTCCTAACCAGGCAAGTTTTTAGTGTGAAGTCATTTTTAAGTCCTAACTCAAAGAAAAATTATGAAAATAGCAACCAAACAACCACAGAAGTCATGGATTAAAATGCGAAAGATGTGATTTAGTACATGATTAGGACACGGCGAGCACAGATTAGTGGCTGATGAGAGAAATAGAGATTGACGGGTATCTGGTTCAATTCGACTCAATTTAGCATCTTTTTCTGTTCGCTGCTAATTGCAGCGTGTCACAATTAGCCTGATTTGAGAGCCTGTCCAGATATGGTGTAGCGTTCATAAGAGAACCAGGAGGACAAGAAGGAGTGAGTGAGAGAGACAGAGAGGGAGAGCTGCTAAGGGCCTCTCCACAGGCTTCCTGACAGAAGAGCACGTCGGCCAGCTGTGGTGCTTATTTCTTTTCCGTGCCTCTGGCGGTCATATTACATACACACACAAACACTGAGGAGGCGTCGATTTGGGATTTATTTAATTTCCTCGTTTATTTTAGTGAGACAGAAACAGTTGCATATTCTACAGTCTTGATTATTATAAGCAGAAAATATTGTGCTGTAGCTTAGCACTGTTATGCTAATGATGCAACTCAAAATTATTTATTTGCAACAAACTTGCAGATAACAGATGATAAAAACATGAGATATGGGTAATTTTGCCACAGTTTTGACCAAATATTTGCCAAAACGGTTTGGCACTTTCGTGCAGGAGCAGAGTTCAGTTCTGTTTGTAGTTCTGTGTCAGTGTGACATCTGGATTCTGTAAATGAACCTTAAATTCCCATACATTTTTAATGGCTTTTTGCATTTTGAGAGTTTAGTAAAATGGAACTCTAATATTTGAACTGGTGGTGGACCAATATGGATTTTGTGATTGCTGATGTCGATATCAAGCCAAAATCTTAAAAATAATTGTTACAAAAAGGGGGTTTGGAATATACTATAAAACTTTTCTGTGAACAGAATCATATTTTTCTTATTGTGAAAAAATTTAATAATCTAAAGAAAATGTTTTTTCCCACTATAAAGAACCTTTTGTGGATTGGAAGGTTCTTCATGGAGCCATCAATGCCAATAAAAAAAAAACTTTTATTTTTGAGTGTAGTAAATAACATCTGCTCAACAGTTTCAGCAATGAGATATACATTTGTTTTACATATTTACAAAAAAAAAAAAAAATCAGGGGGGAAAAAGTGCTTAGACACTCATATTCTCAGTGTTGTCAAAATAAAAGTCTCAACACTTATCGGCATCAGCGAAACAGAAAAATGTAAAAACAAACAAAACAAAAAAACAAAAAATATATATATGCAAGCATGCAATAATAATAATAATAAGAAATAAAGAAATTCAAACAGGTTTGGAACAACTTGAGGATGAGTAAATGATGACAGAATTTTCACTTTTGGGTGAACTATCCCTTTAAATTCAAAAGGGCTCAAACTGAATTTTGAGAGTTTAGTAAATGACAATGAAATATTAGCAATATATGTGCTGTATGTTCCATCAGGACATAATGCACATGGATTTTGAATGGCTAACTATATAATCTGATCTGAGTTTAAATAGTATAGTTACGGCATGCTAACCAGCCAAAACATGACCCCATGGTTCACTTCTCTGGCTCAGGGGTCATATGAGACAGTAGAGCAGGTCATTTACTACCTGATTAAGGTCTCCTACAGACCACAGCATTACAGGCGGAGGAAGAAAGAGACAGATAAATGGATCTGTATTACTCCAGGTAGGCAGGATACATTATTCATCTGTGTTTTGCATGAAGCATGGCCTGCCAACCCCTGTCCAGTTCTCTCTCTGCTTCCTTGATCTTCTCCTGCCTCATTTTCTCATCCCCATCCCTCATCACTCTTCTCTCTATAATCAGGAGAAAGGGTCAAGATCCATGGGAAATCAGTCATGGGAAACTGCTCCAAAACTGTAGGTGCAGATCTGGTTCTATTTTTACACATATGTTTGATAACAAATAATTAAGATTAACGAAATGTGTCAATTTAAGAAATCCCAGGACGGCCCAAACTGTGTGAATGCAGAAGATGATCACTGAGGTTTCACCATTCAGAAAGAAAGAAAGAAAAAAATAAGCTAATTAGGAGTCTGGTAATGATCATTATGAGTGTGTATGTCAGCAGCATCTTAGGGAAGGCTGGACAGTAAATAAATTAATTAATAAATAGTAATGTAATACTAGACAGGCTCTTTAAAGTCCTCCATGGACAACTCATGCTGTTGTTCAAAAGAATCTGTCCTACTCGCTCTGCACTGGAAATATGTTAAGTTTTGGACAGGTTTTACCATTAATGCAAAGAGTATTTTCGAGATGTGCTTCCAGCTATTCAGAATTTTTTTTTGCATATTTCCAGCTAAGAGTGCTTATGAATAACAAACAACTGCCGAGAGACACCTGAAACTATAATATAATGCTAAAAACATAATACTTTAAAACATGCAGGGAAAAAAAGTTTCAAAATGGAGAAAATATGCTTAGCTGGAGAACAGTTCAAAAGTTCAACTCTGAGGTAGCACAAACTTGAAGAAAAATTTATAAACTAATGAAAAATAAAGCTGTTTCTTGCATAATGCGCAATGCTACATAGAAATTCATACAGTACATATTTGAAAGGTCAAACCAAAAATTAAGCAGACATATAATTA
Source organism: Sinocyclocheilus grahami (assembly GCF_001515645.1). Classification (NCBI taxonomy): domain Eukaryota; kingdom Metazoa; phylum Chordata; class Actinopteri; order Cypriniformes; family Cyprinidae; genus Sinocyclocheilus; species Sinocyclocheilus grahami. Next base: position 686,024 of record NW_015505676.1, read on the forward strand.
AAAAATAAATAAATAAAAACTTCTTCATTTCCTCCATTCACCTGATTGAAGTACACATATTAAACAATGAACTAGCAATTCACTTATTATGAAGTAAAGTTATGGATTTATCTGGTCATTTTAGGATTCATTTGACCTCTTTGCATTATTTAGAAGAAACAGTTAATTAAGTTAAGATTTAAAACTAGTTCATTTTAAATGTACATGAATCCATTTACTTTGTAGTGCACATTCCTGATCTTACTGTACAGTAAATATTAAGTTTTACTCAATACATCACATTGCACAAGTATGGGCTATAACATCAATTGACATTGAGTGTAAAATCATAGCAATGAGGTAAAATAATAAACATATTACACACTACTTGATATTAAATTGTCTGATTGGTTGTGATTTTTATTGAGCAAATTGATGTTGAAACTGAAATAATAAATGGTCTCTGTATTCATTTCTCTGTGGGAGAACTAAAAGGTTATTCAAAGAGGGCAGTTTGCATCTACTGTATCTTGTTGTTTCTGATAAGTGATCCAGCTCTTGGGACACTTTGTGTGTTGCGATGATTTGATCAACTCCAGCACGCTCATGTGTCGACTTAATAGAGCGGTGAGGTGAGCCCTTCTCTCTGGTCAGAGGCGTTTGTTTGAAACGGATCTCTCCTGGGATCAGGCCTATCTAATGCTGTTTGAGCTCTCTCTTTCTCTCTCTCTCTCTCTGTATGTATGCCTCCTGTTCTCCTCTTCCCCTCTGTTTCTCCTTCCTGTATGTATGGCCCTCCCTGTCTCTAAACTCATTGAGCAAAATATAAAATTAGCTCCAGCCTCTCCTAAACGTCCTCAGTAACTCTCCCACTGAGAGGTAGAAAACAAAGAGAAAAAGTCTCATGTGACGTAAAGGAACTGACATACGACTAATTTCCAAAATTGTCCTTATTTTAATATCAATTAGCATACTAATTGTGTGAAATCTTAAAGGAATAGTTCACTTAAAATCATGTCATGTCTTTTTTACTTCTTTAAACTTGAAGACTTTACAAGTACAAAGTCTACATCTATTAAAACAATAGACAACACCTCACTTCTAACAGACATATTATAAAATGTAATTTAAGCCACACAACTGACATTTCACAGCTCGTTCTCACCCTCAATCTGCTAATGTTTAGAGGGTCTCACAACATTTGAGATGACGCAAAACATGAATCAGCTGCATGAGTGATCTGTCTTGCCTCTTCAAACCCACGTATCTCTGTAACCTTTCAGCGGAGAACAGTAACAAGATGACCTTAAGCAAGTATGCTTTAGCTCGCTGAGACACTGAGGCCAGCCTGGAGGTAATCATGCCCTTCACTTTTAGCCTTGACCACGCTGACAGAAGACAAGCGGCCCATATTTTTCAGCACAAATCAGCCACGGCGAGACTTTTTGCTAATTTAAACAAATCACACAACTCTGTACAACTCACATACTCTGGTCTGGAACGCCACAAACACAGAAACACGGAACGATAAACTGTTTAATGTCTCAGTGCTGTTGGACTGTCCATCAACACTCTTAGTATGATAATTGTGATCCTGGACCACAAAACCTGTCATGTTGCACGGGTATATTTACAGCCAACAATACATTGAATGGGTCAAAATGATCGATTTTTCTTTTATGCCAAAAATCAGTAAAATGCATTGCTAAGAGCTTCATTTGGACAAATTTAAAGGAGATTTTCTCAATACTTAGATTTTTCTGCACACTCAGATTCCAGATTTTCAAATGGTTGTATCTCAACCAAACATTGTCCTATCCTAACAAATCATACATCAATAGAAAGCTTATTTGTCCAGCTTTCAGATGACACATGTATCTCAATTTTAAAAAATGGACCCTTATGACTGGTTTTGTGGTCCAGAGTCACAATTGACCAATCAGAAATCAATGTTAAAAACTAAGCTGTACTGCTTAATCCTGATACTTTTTTATGTTCAAACATTTATCTGAAACAAAAATATTTTGTACCATTATAAATGTCTTTCATAATCCAACATACACATTGTAAAAGACTATTGTGCTCACAATAATACCAAGAACATGCATTAACAAAAATAAATTCCATGTTAACGGTGAGTAGTAAACTAGTGTCAGTTTTCCCAAAACTAGCCCCATCTGCACTGGGTCAGCCAAAAAGATAGTCCAGATAGAAAATGTTGCTATATTGGGATGGTTTGTTATAGTTGTTTCTGCATATTAAGTTGGGAACAGAGAAAGCATTTAACTTATTAAATTACACACATCACTTTCAACCAGTCATAGCACTAATTGCAAAGAGTCTAATGAGCTTACTGTGCACATCGTGTGAATCAAAGCGATTAAATGCAGAAAACATGGACAAACCCCCCAACCCCGAAGCCCCCATAACCCCCCCCCCCAAACACAGCGGATGAAAAGTTTTGAAGATGCACAGCTATTTCTGATTTAGAGAAATCTAATCAATTAGCAAACAACAAATGAAGTGGCCTCAGCGGTTCCACTTCCATTTGCACAATTAGACCAGTGTGCAGCTGCTCCTGCCATTGTAAATAAACATCCCAATCACAGTTCCTTAATTGTAGCAAGTCGTTTTTTTCCTCTCTTTTTAATGCCGTAATTTACTGCGACAAAAGGGAACAGTTCCGATGAAAGTGCCGTCAACAAAAACAACTCTGTTACTCGGCGAGCGCGAACACACAAGCCGATACCATGCCGTGCCGCTGCAGGCAGATGGTGCACAGGTAAAATTGCCATCTGAGGTGAGTGTGTGTATAATATGTAGTCTTGTGCATTATTCATGAGGAGAGCAGGTGGTTTAGAGGAGTCAGTCACTGATAGCGTCTCACTCATTCTGTACACATAGGCCTCATTTCATCTACCTGACTCCAAATATTTGCAGTGATAGTTTTTCTTCCTCAAAAAATGAGGCAGACCTTTGGGAGAGCTAACAAATGTCACATTCAGATATAGTGCACAGGCTAGATTTTCATTTTTGCACAGTGTTGGGAGAGCAAGTAACTAAACATAGCAAAGCTGTTCTCAAACAGGGTGACCATGCGTCCTCTTTTTCCCAGACGTGTCCTGGCTGGGATTTCTATGCAAACAGTAAACATCGAAGATAAAAATGCCTTGTACTTTGACACAATGCAAACATGGGTTTGGAGGTCCATCCTTAAAATTGCCACATTCTTGTTGGTTTCTTCACTGAAGCATTATTTTATTTGACACCAGCTCCTTCTATAATATGTAGTTACTATAAAATTCACAATTATTGGTTGTGCTTTTAAACGTAAAAATTTAATATACTTAATAAATAAAATATTAAAAAGAAGCAAGAAATATGTTTGGAGTCTATGAATTCATCAGATACATCAGGGAAATATTTTTATTCAGACAGTGGCCTGAATGGACTGAATGATTCGACATTTTTGAATGAATGTGTTGAATGAATGATTCAATGACTCGCTAATATAAATGAATCAGTGTTGTGACTGAACAATTCAGTGACTCACTTCAGAGGCAACTTATCGCCACCTACTGAGAGAGAGAGTGACTGAAAAATACACAGACTGACAGTCTGTCTGAAATAAAAACTGACAAGCGGAGTGATATAAACAAATGGTCATATAGCATAAGCGTCAGTTCTGGCAGGTCACATTAGTCAAGCTCGCATCAGCTGACTCCCAGCGAATCCACGTCTACCTATAAGGATGCAACACCTATCACAGCACTCATATATAAGGTCCTTCAGTATTATCACCAGTTTCACATTGCTCAATAGCTAATTACCCACCTCCATCCCTGACTCCTCCTCTTGTCAGTCAGGATTCAGCCTTCTGATTCTCCTTTGAATCAGACTAATTTCTAAAATGTACATTAAATTATTGAACCTTAATGATATCTGCAATTTATTTATGTTTTTGTGTTCTGTTTACCCTGGGGGATTATTGCTGCTCTCCCTGCTCTCATCCATGCTAGGCTGCATAGATGCGCAGGGAGTTCTTGCCCAGAACAGAACCATACCGCCAATCCAAACTGTTTGCTAATTGTCAGTCATCTTTGACGATAGTGGTCCTGACAGAAATATATATGTAAAATACAGGATTTAAAATTTTTTTTTTTTTACATTTGATTTAATTTTGAAAACCTTGATTTCATTAAACTGAAAATGAACAATAAATGGAACAAATCTAAAAAAATGAACAAAATGAATAAACAAATAAAAATATAACAGAATTCTCCTTTGAATCAGACTAATTTCTAAAATGTACATTAAATTATTGAACCTTAATGATATCTGCAATTTATTTATGTTTTTGTGTTCTGTTTACCCTGGGGGATTATTGCTGCTCTCCCTGCTCTCATCCATGCTAGGCTGCATAGATGCGCAGGGAGTTCTTGCCCAGAACAGAACCATACCGCCAATCCAAACTGTTTGCTAATTGTCAGTCATCTTTGACGATAGTGGTCCTGACAGAAATATATATGTAAAATACAGGATTTAAAATTTTTTTTTTTTTACATTTGATTTAATTTTGAAAACCTTGATTTCATTAAACTGAAAATGAACAATAAATGGAACAAATCTAAAAAAATGAACAAAATGAATAAACAAATAAAAATATAACAGAATGGGCTTAATAGTGTGTGTGGAATGTTGTTTTATAATTATTTACATACTTATAAAAAATATTTGTGTGATTATTTTTTTCCTACAGTAACTTGGATGAATGACAAAATTACAATGTGCCTAAAAATAGACAAAATAAAAAAATATATATATATATTTGTCTTCTCAACATGTAGAAAGTGATTATTTTCTTCTTCTGTAAGAAGTTTAATTAATATTACTTTTCCCACAAATAACAATAACAGAAAAAATATGAACAAATTTACCGTATATCCCTAATATACAATTTTTCATAATTTTTCAAATAAAAATAATTTTATTTGAAAAGCAAAAAATAACTTGCAGTTCATTTTTATTTATTTACCTTTTTTTTGAAGATTGTTATATGTATTAAAATATTGCATTTATTGCTATGGGGAATTACAAAATAAATTAAGCATATAGTACACAGCTGTATATATATATATATATAAATTGTGCAATTACTGTAATTAAGCTATTTTTTTGTAATTGAAATTACATTGTAATTGAAACATTTTTTAAAACAATTAATTGAAAACCAACAGATTATGTCAAAATTATAACACTGTTGAATGATTTGAAGAATGCCACAAAAATAGGATTTGTGCATCTATTGCTTTTCTTTTTTATTTATGGTACACCAAGTGTACAGTATTCGTGAAAACCTGCTTTTGTAAAACTATGATTGACAGTCCTATGAGCACAAGAAAAGATTTGGATTGTTTTGTGGAATCCGTGTCGGTCTGTCTCAGACGAGTAGAGCCACAATCCTCTGTTATGTTATTGCTTGGTGAATGGCTATTGATCAGACTGAAGAGCTTTCTGCTACAGACTCCCAATTAGCCAGACACAACAAGCTGTCCATGCCCACAGAATGATTGAACAAACAAACCGTCCTAATTCTGCCCATCTTTTGACATGTATGTGCACCAGAAGCATACACTCAAACAAAGCTATCCATTTATATACCAGTAAAGCTGAGTGTTTACAATGCTCAATTATTGTATACAACACAATAACAAAACGCAATACTATAGACTGAAGCTGAAAATGGCTCCTAAATGTTTCAAATAACATTTTCCTCTGAAAACAAGAGCCAAATGACAAAGCAGCTGGCAACAATGTCTATTTCTATACATTTGCCATGTGTTTCTATGAGTTTTACAGACAGTCAAACTCAGGATGGGGTTAGGGGTCTTTCTGATAATTGTTGCAATCAGGAGGCAAGTGCGCACTCTTTGAAATTTGATTGGCTTAGTTCAAAGATGGGACGAACGATGAGACTTGAACCCAAGTGTGTGTAAAAAGTCTAAGAAGAAAGAAATCAAAAGGAAAGGAAACTTTACAAATCTTTCAGCTTCACCCTCTGAGCAGAATCCAAAATGCTATCGTGAAATTCACCTCACAGTGAACTATAAATCATTTGTTAGTGCTCTGAAGGCATAAATACATCCATTGGTTCTACTTGCCTACCAAAAACTAGAAAAAAAGAAAGATAGTTGGAAAAATAAACTAATATTCCCCCCAAACTCTGGTCAAATTGATCTAAAAGTCTGATCTGTCTTCGGGTGTAAACAAACTGTTTTACCCATGCAATGTGATCCGAACCATTATTTAAATGTCTTGAACCAACATACTCTCATGGCAATTCAAAACTATTTTTCATTTTGGTGAATTGGTGGCTAGCTCATTTGAATTTGTACAATCTAACTATCTCTTTCCCACTGAAGGTTAGGTTTAGGGGAGGATCTTACTGCTTAAGAATCAAATCATACAATTTTATGTGAAATTGAATCCCCGTCCACACGGAAACGCGTCTAGCTGTATATGCATACATTTTGTATCGTATAGGCGTTTCGTCCACATGGATCCGGCATTTTGGAAGAGTAAAACCGATATTTTTTGAAACCGGGTCCCAGAGTGGATAAATCTGAAAATGCCACCCTTGCGTTTTCGTGTGGACAGCGAATCCGTATATTTTCTGAAATGATGACGTCATCAGCCCACGTCTTGTCCCTAGTCAGACACAGCTACGTCACGTAACTGCAACAAAAACATGAACAAACACTGAACGATTGCCTTTTACTAACATTAACACAGATTAATAAATGTATTGTTCCATGTTCGTTTGTATACTGCGTTCAAGGTTTATGAATAGGCATAGTCCAAGTCTTCTTCTCCGTTTTTAGTGTATCGCTGTGGCAGAATTACAGCGCCACATACTGGTCTGGCATGTTTACTACATCGTTTTGTGTCGGTTTTGTGGTTTTGTGTGGACGCAGATATTTCTTGAGACGAGGGGAAAAAAAAGATTGGATAGGGAAAGCTCTGGCTTCGTGTGGATGTAGCCTTACATTGATGCATTTGGCAGACATCTTTTTTATCCAAAGCCAATCCAAAGCGCTCTTGCTTTTCTTGGAAATCGAACCCACGATCTTGACGTTTCTAGCACCATTCTCTACCATTTGAGCTACAGGAAGGAAATCGCCAGTTACATTTCCTCATGACATCCGATCGCTTGTACACATTCATGATGATACAAAATGAAGATTTGGTTTAGTTCTGGAAAAAAACCAAAAAACCAAATTATCATCAAAAAGAAAAGAAGTGGCTATGAATTCAAGAAGTGGGCCTCCTTGTGGAGATTTGCTGAAGGCCTTCCACTTTAAATCCATCGTTGGTTGAATGTTTGAGCTTTTTCAGGCCTTGGTTGAAATCATGGCAAAGTTTTGAGTGACAGCGACTAAGCACCATCCTCCAGGGATGCATTACACGAGCCTGGATGTGTAGGAGGAGAAATAGGAAGGAAAGGAAAGAGAAAGGGTGACAAAAAAGCCATAAAGGTAACAAAATCCCAGCATGCCATTTTGAGAATTCTGGACATCAGTGAATAATTCAACACACCTGCATTATTTATGCTGGAAAAAAGCTCAGATCAAGAGGCCGAGACCTTCAGTACAGTGCTTAACATCTTGTAGGTGAACAAATATCAGCCGTGCGTGATACACACTACACCAAACACGAAACAACACCCATGCACATACCCTAAAAACAATGAAGGATGTCCCGGTTGGGCTAGTTTGTGTGTGGATGATTTATTGACTCAGTTGTAAGTCCTAAACTTTTGTTTCAGTGGGAAAGACCTCCCGCTGAATCCAAGCAGGGAATTCTGCTGTCCGTAATACCATTACGATGATTGAACAACCTAAACAAAAGGTGAAACAAATGGACTTGATTTCAGCCATGCTGAAGAAATCACTCACTATTGGTAGACTATAGAACGGGACTCATTCCTCAGATGATGTTCCAGAACATGTTCCTCAGAGGAAGTTCAATATGATACTGTTTGTGGGGGAATTACAGGCATCTGTCTTGATCTGCTGATCAGTTAACTTAGTTCGAACTACCATTTGCAGACATTTTTGCTGATGTAAGAACAGTTTTGAGGTGACATTGAGATTTAAGGTGAAGCAGACTGAGATAATGGAAGTGAAAGGTTGATTAGTCCGTGCAAAATATAAGCTGTGTTCCAAAACCTAATGAGCCGCCAAAAAGAAAGCATTTTAAGGCATTATAGGTACATTTCAGATGTGACTGCTGTGTCCTAAGATACCTAATTTTAACCAAATTATATATCAGTATAACACGCATAGTTCACAAAGAAGGCAATTCCTCAATGCATTGTGACTAAGTAGAAAAATGATCTTAGACGCATTATACATAATCTGAGAGAGATAATATTTGTGTCCTATATATTCTGTAGGCTTATTAGAGTATCTCTGGGTTGTTGCTATTAACTAAAACTTAAAATATTAAAAACAGTTTTCAGTAATTAAAATTAAAAAGCTTATAATATAAAACCATGTATATATAAAAAATACAATTAAATGAAAAATATAAAACAAAAACGTAAAAAAGAAGGATGAAAAAAGTTCAGGGTTAAAGTTCCTAACCCTGACCCTAACCCTAACTGACAAAAAAAACTAAAACAAAAAACAAACAAACAATCAAAAACACACAAAAAACAATGAATACATAAATAAATGCTGAAAGCAAATAACAAAACAAATAAAACAAAGAAAACATTTAAATAAAATATGAAAATATAAAATGAAAACATTCAAAATATTAATAAATACCTTAATAGTATATAAATACTTCTAAAATGACACTGTAGAGTATTAGTTAGTTTAGCAACATGCTCAAATCAGACTCTACTGAAAAAAAACCTTTTAGGTTAAATCCTGAGAAACATGTTAAACCATGAGTTGTGCGATCATTAGCTCAACCAATGACTTGGGTTTGGGGACGGGGCTATCTATTTGGCCAACCAATAGCAGATGGAGAGAGTGTTTGGGAAACCTGTTTATTTTTGCTAATACATGTGGTGGTGCTATAGTGATGTAGAAATTGTACATTTAACCTTTCATTTATGTACACCACTCATAACTTAAAAAGTGATGTCAGATCTGTAGGCAGTTCAGGTCTTTGATAAAGAGGACAGATAAATGAGGACTAAAGCTTCCATTACTATGGAGATAAAGTGTATATACATATACTTATATTTTAACCAATGTATCCGAATAGTAAGTCTTTACAATCTTATTTACTCATGTTTGTTTTCAAGTGTTGAATTTGTGGGTCACATTTATTGTACTGTCTGAGACTATATATCTACATTTATTCAACCTTTTTTTTCTCATTCAGGCCCTTTAAATATTTAAAACGAGGCCCTTTACCAACGTCAGGCCACATGCAGTGCAAATCACGAGCAGAAGTCAGCATTCTGCACCTTTCAAGCGCTCGAGTGGTGGCAGCATGGCAATAGCTCCTGATTGCTAATACCCTGTTTGTGCTGTTTCAGAATGGTAATTTGGCAATTTAGCGTAGCCGCAAGCACTCGCCGCGCTATAGCGCCCCGGTGAGAGCGAGAAATAAATAGCATAAAATCAAATGAAATAACATGAAATAAAATCAGGAAGAGCCAGTGTTTAGGGCTCATTACTTCTCCACTCCTGCAGAGGGTTCTGGTGAACCTAAATGAGCAAAATAAAACCAGCATCTCTTACGCTCTCTCTCTCTCTCTCTCTCTCTTTCTCGCTTTAAAGATCCTCTGTTTTTCCTAGAGTGATAATATGAGCTCATATCTCAGCCATAAGATATAAGGTATACAGCTGTGAGTGACATAAGACACTACAACTCACAAGATCAGAATACATACACTATAACATTTACATTTACATTTAGTCATTTAGCAGATGCTTTTATCCAAAGCGACTTACAAATGAGGACAATGGAAGCAATCAAAATCAACAAAAGAGCAATGATATGCAAGTGCTATAACAAGTCTCAGTTAGCCTAATGCAGCACACGTAGCAAGTTCTTTTTAAATTATATAATGAATAAAAATAAAACAGATAGAATAGAAAAGAATAGAGCAAGCTAGTGTTAGTGCCTTTTGTTGCTTTTGTTAATTGTATAATAAATAAAAAGAAAACAAATAGACAGAATACAAAAATAATAGAGAAGCTAGTGTTAGTTTTTTTTTTAAAGAAAAATAATGATTATTAACAGTTCATATATTAACAAATTAGCAAATTACCTCATGGATCAGGCAGGACAAAGAGTGTTTTACCACAGTCCTTTATCACCATACAGTACAGTACAGTAAGACAGAAATAACTTTTAAAAAAGGAAGAAAAAAACATTGTATTTTCTTTATATTCCAAATATTGATATGCTACAGTGATAAGAAAGCATTTGATCTGACGTATTCTCTTTTATTCACTCTCTCTCACATACAAATCTGATTTTCTTTGGTTACATTCTGTTTGTAGTTGCATCTTCAGTACCATTCTCATTCTTTTATCCTTCTGTCTCTCTCACACACTTCCTCTTTCCATATTTCATGCTCATAATCAAAAGAAAGCAGTGTCTGACACATACAGAGTGTGATTTGGATCCAGGTTAATCCAAGTCACTCACTTGAGATATTATAAATGTCACACGAGGGCTTTTCAAGAATCGCAGGGCTTTCATCCAAACCTGCGTTTAAACGAGTACAAATGACACGCTGACCTAAATATGATCTGGATCTTCCACCATACATATGATGGAAATTTTTATATTTTTTTTATGCCCAGAAGAGTGAGAGAGAGAAACAGTCGAAAAAAAATGTAAACCAAATCAGCTAAACATGCTCTAAGAAGACAGCAAAAAAACAAATATATACTGTATATATATATATATATATATATATATATATTTTATGTATTTTCAGCCATACATTTTCATGATAAATAAATGAGTAAAAATTTTTTTTTTTTTGAGGTGAACTATCCCTTTAATGGCCGTTAATATAATTTTCAGAGTGGCTGTTTTAAAAGAAAACCTATCAAGGGGTATTGAATGAAATTATTAATACAATAGGCCAGCTAAATTATAAATTATTTCCTGTAAAATGCTTCTGGCACTTTGATTCAGTTTTATTGCAATATCTTTGCAGTAGGTGCCATTGGTTCAACAATGGATGTGTTATGCATAATTCCATTTAAAAAGCAACGTTTTTTTGCCACATGGAGCAGCAATTAACATAATTGGACATAAATAAAACTAATTGGATGTGAGCAGGTTGATTCTGTAACAAACACCCCCCATAGCGAGCCCATATTCTGGCACCATCCCTGTTTTCCTCCAACCTGGGACGGCTGATTTACTAGAACGGCAACATAATTCCTAATTTATTCATTGAAACTTCATCAAGATGTATAAAATTACACGTTCATACATTTCAGTTCAGTATGTGTGACCTGAGTCAGTTCTTTGATAGAGTGTGATATTAATCACTACAACCTAGCTAGGGTTTCATGTACAGTTTGCTCACGGGCTCTGGAAATAAAAAAACACTTTATAAATGCAGAATCTCATGAAACCGTAATGTACGGTTTACCATTCTGTCACTGACATCTGTATAATACTCAAAAATCATCCTGTCAGCATCTTTTCCACCATTTGAAGGTAAAAAAAGAAAGTCTGGGTCATAAATCTACACCCAGTTTACCTCAAATCAAGACTGAAATCATGATTTTCATCGGTATGTTAGCATGCTAGTGCAGGCCTAAATGATAAGGTAAACACTCCGAAGAAGCTGAAGAAAACAAATTAGATCAAGCGCAATCACATAAATTGGACTGGAAATGATTTCATCTGGGTATTTTCGTGTTCCCTGCTATGAACCCATGAGTCATCATCGCTTGATAGGCAAACGGTGACCATCTTCATGCAAATGGGCTAATAAATCTAATCACGCCCACTTTTTCCGAGTCATCTTTATTACATCTCGTCAAATCTATCTTGTTGTCTCACATTACAAAGAGGCACTGTTGTGTTTGTTTTTCATTTAATCTGGAATATTTGATTTATACTGCTTAAACTGATTATGCCGGTATTCCTCGGCACCAACCTGCACATCAGTTAAATAAAGAAAAATGCCCAGCTGAGCCGTAAACGCAATCACCTCCACACACAATACGTGACTGTGGCAACTTGGATTATGCAAATAGTTTCCTGGATGAACATGGAACATTTTCTTTGACCCTATAAATAATTTATATTTAAAGCCAGAGACTTGATTTGAGGTAAATGGATGGATCAGATTCAAATCAAATCTTAGTAACCGTCAAAAGTCCAAATACAAGCAACTGTGGCTTAATGGTTGACTTTTTATTTTTGAGGGCCTCTGCTCTCTCAGCTTTTATCTGAAAGGTCACGTCTGCAAAGTATGAGTATTAAAACCTTTGCATTTCTCCTCAGATTAGTCTAAACCAAGAAGGTAAAGAATCTGGTATCGTTAGCATTCATCACAATGGAAGTCGCTCGTCTCGCGCTCTTGTTCTATACATTTCATCTGAGCTTTAGGGAATTGAAAACACCTCAGAGAATTATTTTCATACTAAAGGAACAAGAAGTATTTCAAGTCCATTTTTATTTTTGATAATTTTGTGATAGGACAAATTCCATGGCAGAGTGAATCACGAAGGAAATTATCTGTCAAATGACTATAAGAAATGAGAAGTGAAACAGGTCTGGTTCTCTGAAGACCCAATTTTCTCACCAGTGACTGTGCCCTTTCTCTTGAGATACAGTCACTCAACAACTATTTTTTTTTCTTTTGGCCCCAACACAAAATATCTGATGCCATGATACATAATAAACACGTTTCAGAAGTCTTTGATGTTTAGAAAGTTATTACAGCAAAGAATAAAAGCATTTATTTGAAGTAGATTTTTTTCTGTACACATCCTAGTTTCATTTTATATGTTAATTCTCTTCTTCTCACCAAGCCTGTATTTATTTCATCCAAAATACAGCAAAAGCAGTAATATTGTGAAATATTTTTGCTATTTAAAATAACTGTGTTCTATTTTAATATATTTTAAAATGTAATTTATTCCTGTGATCAAGGCTAAATTTTCAGCATCATTAATCCAGTCTTCTTGTGTGTCACATGATCCTTCAGAAATCATTCTAATATGCTGATTTGCTGTTCAAGAAACATTTTTATTATTATTATTATTATTATTATCAATATTTAAAACAGTTGAGTACATTTTGTTCAGGATTCTTTGATGAATAGAAAGATCCAAAGATCAGCATTTATCTGAAATAAAATCTCTCAACCTTTCAACACATGAAAAATGACAAGTAATAATTCTGACTCGACAAACGACCAATAACATACACACTTGCACCATTTCACCAAACTTTCTAGTCAATATGCAACAATTCAGCCTGAAGTCACAACATACAAATGCCTCTATCATTCACACATTCTGCCACGTTTCTCTTATAAGGCATAGTGACAAGTCAGAACTTTAATCTTTAAATACTCCGCCCGTCTCCCCAGGCCTTGTTTCACACAACGCTTCAGTAAAACCCTGGACCCCTACAGCGACGGGTGCAGCCGGCAGCTCTATAAAACACTGACACTTTGGACATTAAAAAAAATCTCTTATGTGCTGGTGTTACATTTTCCAATTTCCAGTAAGCTGAAGGATATAGAAATCATGAATCTTTCAAACGAGTGGAGTCAAACAGGTACTGCTAAGAATGACAGACAGCTCAGGCATGCCCATTACTCAAACACATATTTTTTCCCACGCATTTCGCTCTGTTTCTTCAAATGAATAGTTTAGAGCGAGCTCGTATCTTGTGATTGATCGATGGAGGGAGGACAAATTGTTTACACAGACATGAGCGAAAACGCAGCACATGCAGAGACCCGTTGACTATAAAATATAATTTTTCTGCATATCAAGGAGGAGATATCTTCAGACACAGTCAGAGTAATAAAATAATAAGAAGGTTTGAACTAGTTGCCTTAAAGAGAGACTTATTCAGGCTGAATCAGAATAAACCTTTTCAAAAGGAGAATTACTGCAGTTTTATTATTTTATTATAATATAATATAATATAAAAAAATGAAAAGTATATAAATAAACAATTACACACACACAAACATGCACACGCACGCACACACACACACACACACATATATGTATATATATATATATATATATATATATATATATATATATATATATTCTTATACATATA